>NW_006408677.1:2047741-2050312 GCF_000296735.1 Chrysochloris asiatica | reverse complement strand
CATATGCCCTCTCTTCTTATCAGCTGGACGCTTCACTCTCCACTCTAGTCCTCTGTGGCTATGTCACTGACTCTGGGCCCAAGAGTCCCCAGGACTTGCCACACTGCTGGCCAACCAGGTCTCCACCCGGGTTCACATGTGTCTATTGAATATTGTAAGGCTTAGATCAGAGCTTCATTGCTATTTTTCCTCACTTCTTCTTATCGGTGACGAATGTGATCACCAATCAGAGAGTGTATTCCCATTGAGTCTTAGTCTTGGAAGGGGGTTTGCTCTGAGGGGGGACCCAACCATTTGCCTTGTTGTCTCCTGGGTGAGCAACTTGCTTGTTCCTGTAGTAACAGTCGGTCTGCCTATATTGTTTTGTATTTCTAGTGTAGATCTTTCTTTCAAGAAGTATCTTCTGTTCTTCCAGCTGCTCCAGGCTGCTCTGCCTATCCTTTCAAGTGGAAATTCCCCATCTCTGAAGATTTGGATGCTGCTGTTCAGGATTCCACCTATAGTCTTATGTAATGCGGAGGCTCCGCAGGAAGCCACCTTCACTGGGCATGTTGTAGCCCCATTTTCGGTATGCTGATCAGTTATAGGCAGAAGATGCACTTACAAGCTTTCTAGGGTGATATTTCTGGCTATTCCTTTCCCTCCCCCTCCAGTGTCTATTGTACAATGGTATGCAAGGGAAACCAAGATTCAAAAGACAGTCAAGCATCTTAACATTATTTCCCCCCTTTTCCCCATTCCAACCATGCCCCAATGCTTGTATCTCAGAGGACTGTTGTTCCAAGGTTGTGCATGCATCATTCTTTACTTCTGTAACACTTAGTCCATGCAAACCTGCCCAATTGTTCTCCCATCTGCTTTGTTCTTCCATTCCCATCTCCTGTCTTGTATATTGCCCACCTCCCTGGCACCCATACTCTCCTGTGTCTATTCCCTGCCCTGTGCTCTACCTTCCTCTCATTCCCCTCACCCCACGCCCCACATCCCAGTAACCAGCAAAGAATCGCCTCCTCCTTTAGTATGGGTTCTTTTTCTTAGTCTTTTACAGTAGTAGTCCTATGAAGTATGTCTCCTTTTGTGACTGACTAATTTCAATCAACATAATGTCCTCAAGGTTCATCCATGTTATGTAGTAGCTTGCAGCTTCCTTGTTGTTCTTCAAGGTAGCATGATACTCCATTGTGTGTTTGTCCCTCAGCTTGTTTATCCATTCTTCAATTGATGGGCACTTAGGCTATCTCCATCTTTTTGCTATTGTAAATAGTGCTGCTATGAACACTGGTGTGCATATATCTTCTCATGTTATGGTTCGTATTTCTTGTGGGTAAATTCCTAGTAGAGGAAATGCTGCATCATAAGGTATTTTTCTATTTCCAACCTTCTGAGGAAGTGCCATATGGCTTTGCTGAGAGGTTGGACCTATTTGCAGTCCCACCAGCAATGCAGGAGTGCCCCAGTCTCTGCACATCCTTGCAAGCATTTATTGTCCTCTACTTTTTTAATCTTTGCTATTATTGCTGGTGTGAGATGATAATCTCATTGTTGTTTTGATTTGCATCTCTCTAATGGCTAGTGATCATGAACATTTCTTCATATGTTTGTTGGATGGCTGGATCTCTTCCTTGGTGAAGTGTCTGTTCATGTCCTGTCCCCATTTTTTAATTGAGTTATTTGTCTTTTTCTTGTAGAGGTATTGTAGTTTCCTATATATTTTAGAAATAAGTCCCTTGTCTGATGTGACATTGCAAAAGAGTTTTTTTTCCCATTCTGTGGGTTCTATTTTTACTCTTCTAGTGAAGTCTTTAGATGCACATAAGTTTTTTTAATTTTTAGTGTGTCCCACTCATCTATTTTGTCTACTTTTATTTGTGTAGTTTTCAAAATGTTTGGTATTCTGTGTATTCCCTCAATTAGTGCCCTCACATTTGGCCCTACTTTTTCATTGATGGCCTTCATAATTCTGGAATTCACATTTAGGTCTTTAATTCATGTTAAGTTGGGTTTTGTATAAGGCGTGATGTGAAGGTTTTGTTTCAATCTTTTGCAAATCACTTTCCAGGTCGGCCAACACCATCTGTTGAAGAGACTATCACCTCCCCATGTGATATATTTAGGTGTTTTGTCAAAAATCAGTTGGCTGTATGTAGATGGGTTCGAGTCTGGATTCTCGATTTTGTTCCACTGATCTATGTATCTTTCATTGTACCAGTACCAAGCAGTTTTGACCACTGTAGTAGTAAATTTTGAACTCGGGGAGTGAGAGGTTTCCAACTTTATTCTTCTTCTTAAGCAGTGCTTTGCTTATCCTGGGTCTCTTTCCTTTCCATATAAAGTTTGTAATTGGGTTTTTGTTATTTTTAATTTAAGGTTTTTATTGTGGATTCAGTTTCACATTCAACAATTCATATCACTTGTTTCATTACATTGATTATAATCCCCTCCATATACCATCAGTTAAAAGTATTTCTCTCTATCCACTTTGTTGTTAAGTGCCGTCCAGTCGGTTCCGACCCATAGCGACCCTGTACAGGGTTTCCGAGGGTGTAAATCTTTACGGGAGTAGAAAGCCTC
>NW_006408677.1:2024374-2035611 GCF_000296735.1 Chrysochloris asiatica | reverse complement strand
TATCTCATTTATTTCTGTTCTAATCTTTGTTACTTCTTTTCTTTTGGTGGCTGTAGGTTCCCTCGGTTGGTCTGTTTCTAATTGTTATAGATGCTGTGTTAATCATGAGATAATGTCCGTCTTTATCTATTATGCTGGTTTTTGCTGAAAATTGTTTTTTATCAGAGATTAGCACTGCCACTCTTGTTCATTTTCTATTCCAATTAGCTTGTTATATATTTTTTTCCATCCTTTGACGTTTAATCGGTTTTTGTCTCTGTGTGTGAGATGTGTTTTTTGCAGACAACATATCGAAGGATCTTGTTTTCTTATCCATTCTGCCAGTCTCCTTCTCTTAACAGGTGCATTTGATCCGTTTACATTCAGTGTAATTATCAATAGGTATGGATTAATTGCTGCCATTATGTTTGTTTGTTTGTTTGTTTTTTGTGGGTTGCTGCTTTCTTTGTTCTGTGTGTCTTCCTTTGTTGAGTTCATGCTTTTTGTGTTCTGTCTTGTGAGTTTCCTCATAGTTTTAATGTTTCCATGTTCTTCTTGGATTTACAATTTCTTGGTATGTTGTGAAGTGTTAATTTTCTTTGTGGTTGCCTTATAGTCCATTAATTTTTCTCTCCATCTAGTGCAGTCTATTTTATCCTGTAATCTACCTGACTTTCTCACCATCTGGATCTCTGTTCCTACATGTTTACCTTCTTTTACGTTGTAGACTGACCTCCCAGATTCTCTGAGTTTGTTCTTATAGTTTTGTTCTTTTCTCGACTCTTCCTTCTGTCGATTTAATTCTGGGAGGCGCTGCCACGTATGTCGATCTCTGGTTGTTGTCTGTTCTTGTTGGTTCTCAGTCCACAGAACTCCCTTTAGGATGTTTTGTAGTGCTGCGTTGGCTTTGGCAAAATCCCTTAGTTTCTGTTTATCCTAGAATGTTTTGATTATACCAGCATATTTGATTGATACCTTTGCTGGATAAAGGATTCTTGGTTGGCAGTTTTTTTCTCTCAGGGTTTTATGTATACCTCCCCAATGCGTTCTTACGTGCATGGTTTTTGCTGAGAGATCCAAGCTTAATCTGACTTGCTTGCCTTTGTATGGAATACTTCTGTTTTCCCTAGCTCCTTTCAGGAGAGTCTCCTTATCTTTGATTTTGGAGAGCTTGATTATGTCTCGGTGATTTTCTTTTGGGGTCTTTCCTTCCTGGGGTTCGTTAAGTTTCTTGATGTTTCAGGATGTTAGAGAAATTTTCTTCCAGCAGTTCTTCGATTATTTCCTCTGTGGACTTGTGTGATTCTTCTTGTTCTGGAATGCTGATAATTCTTAAGTTATTCCTCTTCATGTAGTTCAACATGAATCTTGGACCTTCTTCAGATTTTTTTTATCCTTTTTTCTGTTTGCTTTTCTATCTTAGTGGTATTGAGAGATTTGTCTTCCAGCACACTGGTTCTACCTTCCATCTCTTCTGTTCTACTCCTTTCCCTTTCAGAGTATTATCTACTTCTGATACTCTATTATTGATTATTTGGATGTCTTTCTATAGGTTTTGAATTGTTTCCAATGCTGTATCTATCTTATTCGATTGTTCCTGTAGCACTTTCTTGACTTCTTCCTTATTTTTCTCAAATCCATTGTAAAGTGTTTTGAAACATTTTATAATCATTTTTCTGAATTCCTTCTTAGGTATTTCCAAGGCCTGCCCTCCTTCCAGAATGTAGGCCAGGTCTACGTCAAGGTCATTTGTCTCGGGCATTTTATCTTGTTTCTGTACATGTGCTGATGTGGTCACGTACTTTTGCTTCTTGGACATGTTTAGTGTTTATCTGTGGCCTTAATACTTAAATGAGTATATGTTTTGTATTTTTTATGCTGATTGCTTCCAGGTAGGTGTTATCAGGATGTGGGTTTCCCTTCTCACTCTTCTTTTTGCTTAACTCAGAGTAACTTTCACAGGTGCTGTCTGTTTCCCTGGTATATGGCTGTTGATATTAGTTTTTGCCTGGGTTTTGGTGTTCTATAGAGTGTGGTTGTAGCTTGACTATATGGCAGCAGATGCTGTCTCTTCTTGGGTAATATAGGGAGCCAAAGAATCCCCCAACGGTAGAAGGGGGAGCATACAACAGCAAAACAGCATCAGCAAAACAACAATAACAACAAAAAACATAAACAAAAGAGCAACAACAACAAAAAGACAAAACTAGATTATTGTAGTCTATTATCACAGAAAAGGGAGAGGAGGGAGAGAAAAAAAGAAATCTGTAGCCTAATATAAGTATGACTTTAATGTCCGCTCTTTAACTTCTTGCCTTCTAAGCTGCCTGAGATATTTCTAGATGCCACTGTTGGCTGTTATGCTGTACCTCATGACTTAATTTAATTTTCGGCCTGTTCTGTTTTTAAATTCTCTTTCCCTCTGTACACACCTGTCCTGGCCTTTCCCATATTTAAAACGAACAAACAGTTCAGGGCTAGCTCTTGGGCTGAGAGCATCTGTGCACATGGGTGGCAGAAGAATCCACCAGTGGTAAGGGTTGGGAGTTTCAACTCGCTCAGGCACCCCCTCCAGTCACCAGAATGGAGGTGCACAAACCGTGGGCCGGGGGCCGGGGGCAATGAACAGATACCAAAAAAAATAAAATCAGAACAAAGCAAAACCAACAAAGTGTATTGTCTACCTTTGCCCCAATGTTCCCGTAGCTTTTTCCATAGTGTGTCTGCTCCTCCACTTGGTCTTGTCATTTGGTTTCGTCCAAGTTGTTGGATCAGGGCTGTACAGCCCGGCAGACTTAAAAGTACACGATTTCTTACTTTTGCTACAAGTTCCACTAGCTATAAGCCTTCAAACCTTTTAAATATCCCTATCTCTGTGGTTCTGAGTTTCAGAGCTTTGCCCTGGATCTGCTTTGCCTGGTATTCTGTGGTATCGCTGATGGCGAACTTCACTGCACCTCCACCCTAGCCACCATCAAGTCCTGCCTCCTCAACTCTACTTTGAGGAGGTAGCTCTTCCACAGTTGCATACTTTGAGTGCCTTCCAACCTGAGGGGATCATTTTCCGGCACTATATCTGACAGTGTTTCTCTGTTATTCATAAAGTTTTCAGTGACTGAATATTTGGAAGTAGTTTGTCTCTCCTTCTTCCTAGTCTGTCTTTGTCTGGAAGCTCATCTGAATTCTGTCCACCATGGGGGACCCTGCTAGTATTTAAAATATTGGTGGCATAGCTTTTAGAATCACAGCAACTCACAAGCCACCGCAGTATGACAAACTGACAGACAAGGGGTGGTAGGGATAGGCAATTTAGACTTGGTATTGCTATAAACCTGGAGTGGCGCTGTGGGCTAATGCCTCAGACTACAAAGTCACTTGAACTACAAGGTCGGTGGCTTAAGCTCACCAGATGCTCCTTGGAAATCCTACCCATAGTGACTATGGGTAGAATCGACTCTTTGGAACATACAACTATAAAGGTCATCAATGAAAATAATTATAGGGCCAAACTTAGGGACTCTGATACATGGCAAATACACTAACAAACATAACTAAAAACACACGAACAGCAGAAGACAAAGTAGATGACTGGGACCTCCTAAAAATTAGACTTATATGTATCAAAATATTTCACCAAGGGAGCAAGAAGCTCACAGAATTGTAAAATTTCTTTTGCAATGACAAATCACACAAGGACTAATGTGTAAAATTTATAGGAAATTATAACAACTCTATAAGAAAAAACACAATGCAATAAAAAAAAAGGGCAGAAGACAAGAACAGACACTTCACTAAAGAAGACATTCAGGTGACCAACAAACATGTGAAATGTTTGCAATCAGTAGCAGCTGTTGCTTTTAAGTGCTGTCAAGTTGGCTCCAAATCATAGCGACACTGTAAAGGGTTTTCCAAGGAGTGGCTGGTGTTTGAACTGCCACCTTATGGTTAGAGGTCCAGTTCTCGTCCTACAGCACTACACTAATGTAAATAAAACAGAAATACTTACAACTAAAGCAAAGATAACATGATAAATGAAGGAAAGATAGAAGTTGTCAAAGTCTTCATTTTGCTTAAATCCAATCTCAACGCTCATGGAAGCAGCAGTCAAGAAATCAAATTAAGTATTGCAATTGGGTAAATCTGCTACAGAAGACCTCTTTAAAGTGTTCAAGAGTAAAGATACCAGTTTTAGAATCAAAGTATCTGACTCAAGCCATGGTATTTTCAATAGCCTCATATGAATGTGAAAGTTGGACAATGAATATGCAAGACCATAGAATTATATATATTTGTGTTGTGGTGTTAGAGAAGATCAAAGGTACCACGGACTGTCAGAAGAACAAACAAATCTGTGTTGCAGGAAATACAACCAGAATGTTTTTTAGAAATAAAGATGACCAGACTTTGTCACTCATACTTTGGACATATTATCAGGAGGAACCAATCTCTGGAGCAGGATATTTTCCTTGGTAATGTGCGCAGTCAGCAAAAACGAGGGAGATTCCCCAATGAGAAGGATTGGCACAGTGGCAGAAACAATAGGCTCAAGTGTAGCAGCAATTTGTGAGGCCAGTGCAGAGCTGGACAGTGTTGGGTTCTGTTGTGCAGAGGGTCACTATGGGTTAGAACCCACTTGAGGGAACCTAACAACAACTCTGTCTTTGCCTTCTGTGCCTCAATCCCATCAGTTCTAGCCACCTCTCCTGGTTCTAACCTTTCCAGTCTGTTATCTTCAACAGACCCAAGTCAGTGGAATGTAAGCTGGCCCAACCATTGATGATCTTTTCCTGTGGTTCTAAGACACTGGTTCTCAAACCTCAGCACATCAGAATCCCCTGAAACAAGCCTCTGAAGGGCTTATTGAAACACAGATTGCTGGACTCCACACCCAGAATCTTGGGTGGAGCCTGAAAAGGTGCATTTCTAACCAGTTCCCTTGTAAAGCTGAATGTTGTCAGTTTGAGGACCACAGTTTGAGAATCTCTACTCCACATCAAAGACCCTGTGCAGATTCAATACCATCATCTACCTGCAGGCAACCTGGGTCATCTACAGGCTTTCCTTCAAAACATGGTCTAAGCAGCATATCCAATACACATAGAATTTGGATCACATGTTTAATTTTAAACTTTCTAGTTGTTGTTGTCAGGTGCCATTGAGTCAGAACCGACTCATAGCGACACCGTGCACAGCAGAACGAAACAATGTCTGATCCTGGGCCAACGTCACTACCACTGCCACACTTGAGTCCATCAATGATGTCACCTGGCCGATCCATCTCATTGGGGGTCTTCCTCTTTTTTCTCCGACCCTTCAGATGAGCTTCCAGACAAAGACAGACTAGGAAGAGAGAGTGATGAACTGCTTCCGAATCACTAGTCACTGAAAACTCTATGAATAGCAGAGAAACTTTCTAGTAGTCACATTTTAAAAAGCAAAAAGAGACTGGTGAGATTAATTTTATGCTATATTTTCAGTAACTCAGTATATCACAATCAGTATATAAATCATTAGTGAGATGGTTAACATTTTTTTTTTGTTATAGTACGTCTCAAATGGAACCCAGTCACATTCAAGGGCTCAGTAGACACACGCGGCTACTGCTTAATAGACAGCCTGACTTCCATGTCTTTCTTTACAAAGATTGCTTTCAACTTGACATTTTAATTTACTTTGGATTGTAATACAATAATTTGTAAGAGGTTTACCAAATATTGGAAAGTGATCCCTTTCAATGAAGATAAGGCAGATAGATACCTTGGCTACCTAATGCTACTATAACAAAAACACCACAAGCAAATGGCTTGAACAAAAGTTTCTTGCAGTTTAGGAGGCTAGAAGTTTGAATTCAGAGTGCAGGCTCTGGGGGAAGGTTTTCTCTTCCTGTCGGCTCTGGATGAACGTTGTCTCTTCAGTTTCTGCAGTGAAGAATGGATGCCTGCTTCTTTCTCTGTCCTTTTACTTCGATTCCTTGCCACTGCAGGATGAAATGAAAGAAAATGAACAAGTATACACAATTAACTGGCATCTGTGTCTTTTCTAACTCTAAGCAAACAGCCTATCTGTATGCTACAACACAACACAGAGTGAAGAACACCTTTCCTCATGTATCATGCACCTCAGAGATCATGGTTCTTGTGCATCTGTTGCTTTCAATCATCTGATACCAACACCGTCTCTGTCTTGCCCAACACCATAAATGCCTGTTTTTGGTTGTTTGTTTTTTCTTTGTGAGATTATTCTAGGATATAAATAAACATCTTAAACATTCCCTTACCCTCTCAGGCCCCTCAGTTTCTATGTATTGGACAGAGACTGTTATTATGAAACACACAGCTGTGAAAATACATAAAAAGATGGAAAGAAAGAAAACCGTGAATCATTTAAATATAACGAAAGACAAAATATACCTTAAGACTTAATTACCAATGCGTTCAAAACAATTGTGCTATGACTAAGTGTCTTTCCTTTTGACTGTTATACAAAATATTAAGATCTAAAATGGAACAAATATTTAGATAATAACAATTAAATTGGTCCTACTTGAATTCTTAACTCTTTGCTATTTATTTAGCATGTTCTAAAATGTATCAGAGGAGAATGCACTTCCGTGGTCAAGTGAGGAAAGCCCTGTTAGTGCCGGGTCCAGATCCTTTAGCTGCCGCTTCTGATTAACTGTTTTCTAAACAAGTGTGGTCTCCATGACTAGGTCTGATACATCTACCTAGTTACTGGTGAACCTCACAGATGCAGGACCTCACAAGAAGAAATGAGTAGCCTCACAGATGCAGGACCTCACAAGAAGAAATGAGTAGCCATGAAAGTATATTTCAGAACATACTGCATTTTATATCATTAGGTGGTGATGACTGTGTGTCATAGAGTCAGTTCTGACTCATAGTGACCCTGTATAGGGGTCTGAGGCTGTAAATCTTTATGGGAGCAGAATCTTCTGTGGAGTGGCTGATAGATTTGAACTACTGACCTTGTGTTAGTAGTCCAACTCGTTACCTACTATGATACTGTTGTTGTTGTTAAGTGCTGAGGAATCGATTCCGACCTGTAGTGACCCTGTATAGGGTTTCCAAGGAGCAGCTGGTGAGCTTGAACCAGCGACCTTGTAGTTGAAATGACTTTGCAGTCTGGCACTTTAGCCCACAGCGCCACACCAGGACTCCATGCTACTAGGGCTCCTGATATCATTTGGTATACACGAGTATTCCATCACCATTCTAAAGAAGTTGAACTGAACTTTAAAGCTTATTTTAAATAGTTTTTTTCTTATTTACTAGTAGAATTCACAAATAAAAATAAAACTCTTATTGTTGTTATGTGCCATGGAGTCTGTTCCGACTCATAGGGACCCTGCACAGGGTTACCTAGGCTGTAATCTTTATGGGAGCAGTTAGCCTCATATTTCTCCCGAAGAACAGCTGGTAGTTTCAAACTGCTGACCCTGAGGATAGCAGCCCGATTTGTAACCACTACACTACCAGAGCCCCTTACTAACCAGTTAATACCAGGAGTGGTGGGGTGATATTCAAGGCTACCTGGATTCAAAGCTACCAGGGTGCTGGTAGTGGTGATGGCTGTATGCTGTCATGTCAGTTCCCACCCATTGTGACCTTGTATAGAATTCGTATTGGTTATGAGTAAGGCTGCTAACATCAAGATCAGCAGCTCGAAACTACCAGCCATTCCGCGGGATAAAAATGAGGCTTTCTGTCCCCATAAAGATTTACAGCTTTGGAAACCCTATGCACGGTCGCTATGACTCCACGCCACACCACCGCCACCACCACCAAATCTTTACAGGAGCAGAAAGCTTCCCATGGAGCAGCTGGTGGATTGGAACTACTGACCCAACGTGTAACCCATTACACCACCAGGGCTCCTTAAATCTATGTTATGGCTGTTAAGTGCTGGTTCTAACTCCTAGAGACCCTGAAAAGGGTTTCTGAGGAGTGACTGGTGGGTTTGAACTGCCCACCTTGTGTTTCACACTCCTTGTGTATCCTACAGCACCACACCAGAAGTCCAAAGCTACCATGTTGTTGTTAAGTGCCATCGAGTCGGTTCTGACCCATAGCGACCCTGTGTTGGGTTTCCAAGGAGCAGCTGGTGAGCTTGAACTGTGGATCTTGTAGTTCAAACGGCTTTGAAGTCTGGCACATTAACCCACAGCGCCACACCAGGACTCAAAGCTTCTATAGATACCTGGAACTTCCGGGCCTTCCCTCTGCACCGTCCAGATTCTTTGTGGGCTCTTGTTCCTTTTCTTTCTTGTTTTCCTTCTCTGGTTCTTTCTCGATTTTCTCCTCTGCTTCTTTCTCAGTTTCTTCCTCTGCTTCTTTCTCCTCCTCACCTCCTGGTTTTGGGGCCTTTTCGTCAGAGTTTTCATGCTGATATTGAGCTGCTTCTGTAGTGAAGATTAATACAGATTTGGGGACCAGATATTCACGGGAAAAAAAACCTTCTAATTCACAAGCAGCAGTGACACCTAATAGCCAACTCTAAGGAGCACAGAATAGAGAGTGGGCCCGGCCAGCTTCCTCCTGGTGAACACCTTCCCACTGGTGGACTCGGCCCTTCGAGGGCCCTCACAGTGCTGTTGCCTGATAGAGTTTGCCCAGTGACTCGATTTCCTTCTGTCTAGAAAGTGTCACATGCCATAAGCTGCTAAGTGTGTCTGGCCTTTTGGAGAAAATAGGATCCCAATCATGGGGGTCTTTCTGTTTTGTTGGAAAAATAAATATTCATTTGCCCGAAAGAACAATTTTATGGTGACGCTCATAGTTCTCAACCCCCTGGATGTTTGATGTTGACCAAGCGCTCCCCTATCCGTTCATCATTTCTTGGATGGATCTAAGACTGGATTTTCAAAAGCCCTCCCCGACACAGGACACATGAGGAATACCACCTCAGTGCGTTCCCTCTGCCCTCCCCTATTCCCCCACCCCCATGCTTTCCTGAAAACCTGGCTCCTCAGGACCTGCGGGGAAGGGAGGTTAGGTTAAGTTGGTTGGAGGGCTGGGCACTTTGGGCCTGGCACAGAGGCCTCTCCTGGGCCCACCCAACCCATCCACGTAGCCATCCATCCATCTGTCCATCCCTCTGTCCATCCACCCACCCACCCTTCCACCTCCAACCCCTCAGCTCTGCAGCGCCTCGGCCCACCCTCATCCTCCTGCAGGGCTGCCCACTGGCTCTGGGATGTCCCAGGCTGGGCGGCATCGAGCTGTGGTGCTGAGGCCTGGTGGGAGGCGTCCTCAGGTTGCTCCTGCTCTGGGGCCTGCTGTGTCTGGTTGGAGGGCTCCCCGGGCTCAGTGGGCCCCGGGGCAGGGGCTTGGCTTGGGACATAGTCAAGCTGGGGCAAGGCGCTCCAGGACGGGTCCTCGCCCGCGCCAGGGCCCCAGGACTGGCCCTGGGACCCGTGGCCCTGGCCACCTCCCCTGTAGCCGCTGCCCCGGCACCTGAACCTGAAGCTTTGGGGCTGGCGCCGCCCGATGGGGCTGTCGCGGGGCCATATGACAACGTGGTTTTGGTGGTATTGGCGGCGCAGCATGGAGTGGATCAGCTTGTGGAAATCAAATTGGGAGCTGGCTATGGGGAGCTGGTGGACATCGACCACGCGGGCCGGGTTAGCTTCCTCGGCCACGGCCCCCTCCTCTTCGGCTGGCCCGATGTTCGAGTCCTCCCGGCTCATCTGGACCTCCTGGGCCTGGGACCCGGAGCCCGCAGGGACCCCCTGCTCCTGCACAGCCCCAGGGGCGCCCGCCCCCACCAGCCCCGGCTCGTCCGCCACCCGGCTGCCAGCTCCCGCTACGTCCCCCACGCCCAACTGGGCACCTAGGTCCTGGTCTGGCTCATTGGTGGCAGACATGGCACCAGGCGGTACCTCACCCAACCGACAAAAATCTGGCTCTGGCGAGGATGGCAAAGATGGCCGCCACGGGAGTGATGACCCCTGAGGGGAGGTCATAGAAAATGGAGGCTGCTCCCAGGGGGCAGTAGTCTATTTGTGCGTTTGGGGACAGGAAGTGCAAGGGGCTGACAACAGAAACCGCCCACTATGGCTGCCCTTGAACTGGTATTGGGCAAGGTGCAAAAGAAGTCTCTGGGCACGTGACAGAGGCCGGGCCAGTACGAGTGGACAAAGATCACCTTATTAAGAGCTCTAAACTCATTTGCTGAGATTCATGGATTGACATATGCTACACCCAATGAATGATCAAGGCTAGTATCAATACTTGCTCAGAAACCTTGAGGCCTTTTAAGGTCACACAGTTTAGACCTTTTAATTTTACAATAATCAGCAACAAATCTATAGTGGTGCCTGAAGGGCATGTAAGTTGTGGGGTGGTTCCCAATTTCCACCTGGTGATGGCTCATGCCAGTAGGGACAGTTACAAAAAAGTTGTGTAACTCAGTTCTCAGTAGCAGTAGAAACCTCCCAGAAGATAGAAAACTTTGGACTATTTAACATGACTAAACTTCAAACCTAAAACCAAACAGCTTACTCGTCTGTCTGTCATAAGTACCGTGATGGCTTGTGAGTTGCTGTGATTCTGAGGGCTATACTACTGGTATTTTAAAGAACAAGCAGGGTCACCGATGGTGGACAGGTTTCAGATGAACTTCTACACAAAGAAAGACTAGGAAGAAAGAGTGACAAACTACTTCTGAATCTTTTGTCATTGAAAACCTTATGAATAGCAGAGAAACACTGTCAGATACAGGGCCTGAAAAGGAGCCCCTCAGGTTGGAAGGCACTCAAAATGTAACTGTGGAAGAGATGCCTCCTCAAAGTAGAGTTGACGTGAATGGAGTTAAGCTTGTGGGAGAAAAGCCCACAGAACCTTCAATTCCTGATGTGACACAACTCAAAATGAAGATAAACAGCTGTAAAGATCCATTGAAAATCAGAACATGGAATGTACAAAGTATGAATCTGGGGAAACTGGAAGTTGTCAAAAATGAAATGGAACGCATAACCATAGATATCTTAGGCATTAGTGAGCTGAAATAGACTGGTGTTGGCCATTTTGAATCTGACAACCACATGGTTTACTATGCAGGGAATGACAAATTGAAAAGGAATGGTGTTGCATTCATGGTCAAAAAGAACATATCCAGATCAGTCATGAGGTATAATGCTGTCTGTGATAGGATAATATCCATGCGCCTACAGGGAAGCCCAGTTAATACCACTATTATTCAAATGTATGCACCAACCACTAAAGCCAGTGAGGATGAAA
>NW_006408677.1:2018734-2021153 GCF_000296735.1 Chrysochloris asiatica | reverse complement strand
AAATTTTTATTTATTTATTTTAAATAAATGTTTTATTGTGAATTGTGTAATAGTTTATATGGGAGAACATTAGTTTTACATTCATTCTATCGTACATCTTTTCATTGCCATAGTTACCATCCCATCCATGCATCATCACCCACCAAAGGGTATACCCTATAAGCTTGCCCCCACCCCCACGGTCCTTAGCACACAGCCCCTTTCCCTCTCTGGATCTTAAGTACCCAGCCACTCCATATCTTCACATCATCTTCTCTGCCTCCATCTCGGGCCTCACTTCTTCTCTGGGTAGGGTCCCGCTCTCTGCTCTTCTCCATTGATGGTCCCAGCGTCCTCCGCTCCTAGACTGGAAAGTTAATCACTCTGCTCCTTGCTATTAGATGTCCACCTTTACATTTCCAACTCTCACAATCAGTCCTGATAATAATTCTTCATTATTGCATCACATGAGACCCATCTGCATTTCATTTCATCAACCCTTCTTGGACAGGCTGGATACTATTCACTATTCCTTCTCGCCCTTTGGATCTAGGTTCCCTCTTGAAAGCTTGTAAGTCAGTCACTTCTTGCCTTTGTAGCCGCCACGCCCCCCCCCCCTTTTTGGGTAGCCAATGTCCAAGTTGCCCATCCCTGTCTACTCTGTGTATGGAGGGGTGGGAATGATCCCTGCTATAAGGATTTGTTCCCTCTTTTGAGCTACTGCATCCATAGGTGTAGGTCAAGTTCATCAAATTGTATCAGATTACACTCTTTTTTCCCTCTTCTCTTCTTCTAGTTGAGCTCTGATCATCCAGTCATTGAATCTAGGTCAAGTGGGTATTATCTGCAAGTATGGGTGTTCTTGTGCATATGCCCTCTCTTCTTATCAGCAGGATGCTTCACTCTCCACTCTAGTCCTCTGTGGCTATGTGATTGACTCTGGGCCCAAGAGTCCCCAGGACTTGCCACACTGCTGGCCAACCAGATCTCCACTGGGTTCACATGTGTCTATTGAATACTGTAAGGCTTAGATCGGAGCTTCATTGCTATTTTTCCTCACTTCTTCTTATCGGTGACGAATGTGATCACCAATCAGAGGGTGTATTCCCATTGAGTCTTAGTCTTGGAAGGGGGTTTGCTCTGAGCGGACCCGACCACTTGCCTTGATGTCTCCTGGGCAAGCAGCTTGCTTGTTCCTGTAGTAACAGTCGGTCTACCTATATTGTTTTGTATTTCTCCTGTAGATCATTCTTTCAAGAAGTATCTTCTGTTCTTCTAGCCGTGCCAGGCTGGTCTGCCCGTCCTTTCAAGTGGAAATTTCTCATCTCTGGAGATCTGGATGCTGTTCAGGATTCCACCTATAGTCTTATGTAATGCAGAGGCTCCATAGGAAGCCTTCTTCACTGGGCATGTTGTAGCCCCATTTTAGGTGTTCTGATCATTTATAGGCTGAAGATGGACTTACAAGCTTTCTAGCGTGATATTTCTGGCTATTCCTTTCTCTTCCCCTCCAGTGTCAATTATATAATTGTATGCAAGGGAAACCAAGATTCAAAAGACAGCCAAGCATCTTAACATTATTTCCCCCTTTTCCCCATTCCAACCATGCCTCAATGCTTGTATCTCAGAGTACTGTTTTTCCAAGGTTGTGCATGCATCATTCTTTACTTCTGTAACACTTAGCCCATGCAAACCTGCCTAATTGTTCTCCCACCTGCTTTGTTCTTCCATTCCCATCCCCTGTCTTACATATTGCCCCCCTCCCTAGCACCCAAACTCTCCTGTGCTCTACCTTCCCCTCCCTCCCCTCACCCCATGCACCACATCCCAGTAACCAGCAAAGAATCCCCTCCCCCTTTAGTATGGGTTCTTTTTCTTAGTCTTTTACAGTAGTAGTCCTATGCAGTATTTCTCCTTTTGTGACTGACTAATTTCAATCAACATAATGTCCTCAAGGTTCATTCATGTTATGCGGTAGCTTGCAGCTTCCTTGTTATTCTTCAAGGCAGCATGATACTCCATTGTGTGTACGTCCTCAGTAGGCTGTCTCCATCTTTTTGTTATTGTAAATAGTGCTGCTATGAACACTGGTGTGCATATATCTTCTCGTGTTATGGCTTATATTTCTTGTGGGTAAATTCTTAGTAGAAGAATTGCTGGATCATAAGATATTTCTATTTCCAACCTTCTGAGGAAGTGCCATATGGCTTTGCTGAGAGGTTGGACCTATTTGCAGTCCCACCAGCAATGCAGGAGTGTCCCAGTCTCTGCACATCCTCGTGAGCATTTATTGTCCTCTACTTTTTTTTTAATCTTTGCTGTTATTGCTGGTGTGAGATGATAATCTCATTGTTTTTTGGGTTTTTTTTTAAGGTTTTTGTTGTGGATTGAGTGAAAGTTTTCAGGGCATATCATCGGTTTCACATTCAAACATTCATAT
>NW_006408677.1:2007849-2018499 GCF_000296735.1 Chrysochloris asiatica | reverse complement strand
CCTTTGGTTTGGACGGTTCTCATTGTTGTTTTGATTTGCATCTCTCTAATGGCTAGTGATCGTGAACATTTCTTCATATGTTTGTTGGCTGCCCAGATCTCTTCCTTGGTGAAGTGTCTGTTCATGTTCTGTGCCCATGTTTTAATTGGGTTATGTGTCTTTTTCTTATAGAGGTGTTGTAGTTTCCTATATATTTTAGAAATGAGTCCCTTGTATGATGTGTCGTTGCAAAAGCGTTTTTTCCCATTCTGTGGGTTCCCTTTTTACTCTTCTGGAGAAGTCTTTTGATGCACATAAGATTTTTAATTTTTAGTGTCTCCCACTCATCTATTTTGTCTACTTTTGTTTGTGTAGTTTTCAAAATGTTTGGTATTCCGTGTATTCCCTGAATTAATGCCCTCACATTTGTCCCTATTTTTTCAATGATGGCCTTCATAATTCTGGAATTCACATTTAGGTCTTTAATCCACTTTGAGTTGGGTTTTGTATAAGGTGTGATGTGAAGGTCTTGTTCCAATCTTTTGCATATTGCTCTCCAGTTCTGCCAGCACCATCTGTTGAAAGACTATCACCTCCGCTGTAATATATTTAGGTGTTTTATCAAAATTCTGTTGGCTGTATGTAGATGGGTTCGATTCTCGATTCTCGATTCTTTTCCACCGATCTATGTATCTTTCATTGTACCAGTACCAAGCAGTTTTGACCACTGTAGTAGTAAATTTTGAAGTTGGGGAGTGAGAGGTTTCCAACCTTATTCTTCTTAAGCAGTGCTTTGCTTATTCTGGGTCTCTTTCCTTTCCATATAAAGTTTGTAATTGTTTTTTCCATCTCTTTGAAGAATGTTACTGGAATCTGGATTGGCATTGCATTATATATATAAATTGCTTTGGGCAGTATGGACGTTTTCACAATGTTATGTCTTTCTATCCAGGAGTATGGTACATTTTTCAATTTTTATATGTCTCTTTTGGTTTCTTGTAGTAGTGTTTTGTAGTTTTCTTTGTAGAAGTCCTTTGTTTCTCTGGTTACATTTATTCCTAGATATTTCATCCTTTGGGTGGCTATTGTAAATGGTATTGCTTTCGTAATGTCGTTTTCGACGCTGTCGTTTTTGGTATAGAGGAATCCAACTGATTTTTGTATGTTGATCTTATAACCTGCCACTTGGCTGAATTTCCCAATGAGGTCTAGTAGCTTTTTTACAGAGTGTTTGGGGATTTCTACATATAGTATCATATCGTCTGCAAATAGAGAGAGTTTTATTTCCTGTCTGCCAATTTGGATGCCTTTAATTTCCCTGTCTTGCCGTATTGCTCTTGCTAAGACTTCCAGCACAATATTGGAATAGTGAAAAAGGCATCCTTATCTGGTTCCTGTTTGCAGAGGGAAAACGTTCAGTTTCTCTCCATTGAGAGTAATGTAGATTGTTGGTTTTGTATATATCCTCTTAATTATGTTGAATTTCCCTTCAATTCCTGTTTTGTGGAGTGTTTTTATCAGGAATGGATGTTGGTTTTTGTCCAGTGCCTTTTCTACATCCACGTGTCTTCCTTTGTTGAGGTCATGCTTTTTGTGTTCTCTCTTGTGAGTTTACTCATAGTTTTAATGTTTCCATGTTCTTCTTGTAGTTTCATTTTCTTTGTATGTTGTGAAGTGTTAATTTTCATTGAGGGTGCCTTATAGACCATTAACTTTTCTCTCCATGTAGTTCAGTCTATTTTATTCTATAATTGACCTGTCCTTCTCGCCATCTGGATCTCTGTTCCTACGTATTTACCTTCTTTTACATTGTAATTGTTTTGATCATAGACTGACCTCTCAGATTCTCTGAGTTTGTTCTTATAGTTGTGTTCTTTTCTCCACTCTTCTGTTGATTTAATTCTGTCATGGGCTTCCACATATGTCAGTGTCTGGTTGTTGTCTGTTCTTATTGGTTCTCAGTCCACAGAACTCCCTTTCGGATGTTTTATAACACAGGATTGGCTTTGGCAAAATCCCTTAGCTTCTGTTTATCCTGCAATGTTTTGATTCCACCATCATATTTGCTTGATAGCTTTGCTGGATAAAGGATTTTTGGTTGGCAATTTTTTTCTTTCAGAGTTTTATATATGTTTCCCATTGCCTTCCTGCTTGCATGGTTTCTACTGAGAGATCTGAGCTTAATCTGACTTGCTTGCCTTTGTATGTAACACTTCTGTTCTCCCTAGCTGCTTTCAGGAGTGTCTCCTTATCTTTGATTTTGGAGAGCTTGATTATGATATGTCTCGGTGATTTTCTTTTGGGGCCTAATCTTCCTGGGGTTCATTGAGCTTCTTGAATGTTTATCTTTTCACTTTTCAGGATGTTAGAGAAATTTTCTTCCAGCAATTCTTCAACCGTTTTCATCTATGGACTTGTGTGATTCTTCTTATTCTGGAATGCCGATAATTCTTAAGTTATTCCTCTTCATTTTGTCCAACATGAATCTCAGAACTTCTTCAGATTTTTTAATCCTTTTTCTGTTTGCTCTTCTATCTTAGTGGTATTGAGTGATTTGTCTTCCAGATCACTGCTTCTTCCTTCCATCTCTTCTATTCTACTCCTTTGCCCTTTCAGAGTATTGTCTATTTCTGATATTCTATTATTGATCATTTGGACCTCATTCTGTAGGTTTTGAATGGTTTTCAATGCTGTATATATCTTATCTGATTGTTCCTGTAGTGCTTACCTGACTTCTTCCTTATTTTTCTGAACTCCATTGTAAAGTGTTTTGAAACATTTTAGAATCATTTTTCTGAATGCCTTCTCAGGCATTTCCAAGGCCTGTCCTCCTTCCAGAATGGAGTCCAGGTCTACCTTTAGGTCATTTGTCTCAGATATTTTATCTTGTTTCAGGACATGTGCTGATATGGTCATCTGCTTTTGCTTCTTGGACATGTGTAGTGTTTATCTGTGGCCTTAATACTTAATTGAGTATGTGTTTGGGTATTTTCTGTGCTTTCTGATTGCTTCCAGGTAGATGTGATCACTCTTCTTATTGCTTAAGTCACAGTAACTTTCACAGGTGTTGTCATTTTCCCTGGTATATAGCAGTTGGTATTGGTTCTTGCCTGGGTTTTGGTGTTTTATAGAGTGTGATTGTAGCTTGACTATATGGCAGCAGTTGCTGACTCTTCTTGGGTAATATAGGGAGAGAAAGAGTCCCTCAAAGGTAGAAGGGGTAGCATAAAAGAGTAAAACAGCACCCTCCCCCCAAAAAAACCCACAAGAAACAACAAAAACAACAAAACCGAGCTAGTCTGAATACTGCAGTCTATAATCACAGAAAAGGGAGAGAAGAAAAAAAAAATTGTAGCCTAATATGAGTATGACTTTAAGGTCTTCTCTTCAGCTTCTTGCTTTCAAAGTTGCCTGAGAGATTTCAAGATGCCACTGTTGGTTGTTATGCTATACCTCAGGCTTTAATGGAATTTTTAGCCTGTTTTGTTTTTAAACTCTCTTTTCCTCTCTACAGCCCTGTCCTGTTCTTTACCGTATTTTAAAAGGGAAAACATTCAGGGCCTCCTCTTGGGCTGGGCATCTGTGCATATGCGTGGCAGAAGAACCTACCAGTGGTTAGGGTGGGGGTTGTCCGTGCGCTCAGGCACTTCCCCACCCTCTAGTCACCAGAATGGAGGTGCACAAACAGTGGGGGCGCCAATAACCAGATATGAAAAAAAAAAAAGAATCAGAACAAATCAAAACTGACAATGTGTATTGTCCACCTTTGTTCCAAGGTTCCCATGTTTTTTTTCCGTGGTATGATTGCTCCCCCACTTGGCCTTGCTGTTTGGTCTCACCCAAGATGTCGGCTCCAGGCCTCTGAGCCCAGCAGAATCAGAAGTACATGATTTCTTACTTCAGGTTCAAGTTGCACTAGCTATAAGCCTTCAAACTTTAAAAATATTCCTATCTCTGCGGTTCCGAGTTTTGGAGCTCTGCCCTAGATCTGCTTTGTCTGGTATTCTGTGGTATGGCTGACGGGGAACATCACTGCACCTCCACCCGAGCTGCCATCACGTCTCACCTACATATAATTTTTAATACCCAAGTGACAAACATGTTTGTATTCTATTAAAATGCTATATTAGGACCAGATATGTCATCTGAATATTTGGATGGAAAAAGAAAAATAAGAAAGCAAACTGGGAGACTAAAGAGGAGGGCCATAGATGAGATTAATTAGGACAGGGGTTTGAACCTTGTTCTGGAACCCACACTAAGGTGGTGTTTTTATTTTTATTTTACTAATTTTCGTATAAGGAGCTCTGGTAACATAGTGGTTACATATAACACCATTTGAAAGCATAACATCCATTTTTTTAAATGCACAATACATTTTTATATATTCTGCAACCATCTCCAGGACCTAATTCCAGAATATTTCTATTACCCCCCAAAGAAGCTCATACCGTCAGAAGTCCTTCCAGGTATGGCGCTGTGGGTTAATGTGCTAGACTGCAACGTTCATGTGAAGCACAAAGTTGCTGGTTCACGCTCACCAGCATGCACCTTGGAAACCCTATACAGGGTCACTATGAGTCGGACCTGAGTTAGTGGCACACAATAACAACAACAATAACAAAGCCCCAGTGTAGGGATATGCCACATTTTATTTATCCATTCAACTACTGATAGACATTGGGTTGTTTCCACTTTTGTAGCTACTATGAATAATGCTACTATAAGCATCTGTGTACACACATCCCTCCATTTTTACACACACCAACATTTTATTGAGGGATATAGTCCCAGGGACCTGAGAGCAAAAGGGATTGGGGCATGCGCCTTGGACGGAGACAGAGGAAATCTAAGCAGGCCACCACTTTACAGCCTAACATGGCTAATGCCTTAGGGTCCACAGGCCATGTCCAGAGAGCGTGTGTGGAATCCGTTTAACTCAGAGCAGTTCAGTAGTAGAAAGGACAGGCATTCCATCTGCTGTCCCCATTCAATCTGTGGTGGCCTGTCTCTCATTAGAGTGTATATAAAGGCTCTTAGTCCCTTTGTCCTTCTGGTCCTGGTTCCTGGACTCTAGGGCAGCCTCTGGTGAAACTTAGTCTCTGGGTGCCCAACTTGGTCAGCAAGTAATTGCGGGGGCCCCTCTTGGAAGTCAGTGCTAAGGGTAGGCCGCCTCTGTGTGAGGCAGTGGACTTGGTAACTGCCAGAAAGAGTTACTTGAGGAAACCCCATGAACCATCATTGGAGCAATTCAGGCAGAGTAACACAGGGACTGGGCATGGGATGATGGAGAAGTGTAGCTAGAGGTGTGATCTCTGGCATCCAATGAAGAAAGAAGTGCAATCAGCAGTCTGAGATGGGGCATCCAATATTTGGTGTCACCTGGGGGCACATTCAGTGTACTGGCTTCTCAGGAAGTGCTGTTTGCTTGGTTTTGTAGATTGCTTGGTTTCCCAGTCTTCTGGTTTTAGCTGTTAGTAAGAAACTGCCCAACAGGGATGGAACAAAAAGTCTTTTAGTTTCTCATGGATTTAGGAAGGCTAGTAGGTGGCTAAGTACCACCTGAGACCTGGCAGGCAGCAGTTTGTGTCAGGAATCCAATGAAGGTAGAAGTGCACCCCGTGGTTTCAGATCAGGCAGCCAGTGAGGGGAGAAATGCAGTCTGTGGTCTGAGATCAGGAATCCAGTGAAGGGAGAAGTGAAGCCAGCAATCTTAGATCTGGATGAGAATGGAAGAGAAGTGCCTCTATCAGTGTAAGATGGGGCATCTGATGAACTGCAGTCATATGGGGCAGATTCAATGTGCTGGCTTCTCAGGAAGCGCTGTTTGTTTGCCTTTGTAGACTGTTTTGACAATCTTCTGGTTTTAGCTGTTTGCAAATAACTGCCCCACAACCATGGAACAAAAAGTCGTTTAGTTTCTCGTAGACTTAGCAAGGCTACTAAGAGGCTAGAATCATCTTAGGCCTGGCAGGCAGCAGTCTGTGTCAGGAATTCAATGAAGGGAGAAGTCCAAGCCCATGGTTTCATATCTGGCCGCCAATGAGGGGAGAAATACAGTCAGTGGTCTGAGATCAGGAATCCAGTGAAGGGAGAAGTGCAGCCAGCAATCTTAGATATGGATGAGAATGGAAGAGAAGTGCCTCCATCAGTGTAAGATGGGACATCTGATGAACTGGAGTCATCTGGGGCAGATTCAGTATGCTAGCTTCTCAGGAAGCACTGTGTTGATTGGTTTCCCAATCTTCTGGTTTTAGCTGTTTGCAAATAACTGCTTCACAACCTTGGAACAAGAATTCCTTTAGTTTCTCATGGACTTAGCAAGGCTAGTAAGAGGCTAGAATCCTCTGGGGCCTGGCAGGCAGCAGTCTGAGTCAGGAATCGAATAAAGGGAGAAGTACAGCCAGCAGTCTGAGTTGTGGCATCTGATGAATTGCAGTCATCTGGGCAGATTCAGTGTGCTGGCTTTTCAGGAAGCTAATTGGTAGTATAATCTGAGACCTGGCAGGCAGCAGTCTGTGTCAGGAATCCAATGAAGGGAGAAGTGCAGCCCCTGGTTTCAGATCAGGCAGCCAGTGAGGGGAGAAATGCAGTCAGTGGTCTGAGATCAGGAATCCAATGAAGGGAGAAGTGCAGCCGGCAGTCTTAGATCTGGAGCAGAATGAAAGAGAAGTGCCTCTATCAGTGTAAGATGGGACATCTGATGAATTGGAGTCATCTGGGGCAGAGTCAGTTTGCTGGCTTCTCAGGAAGCACTGTTTGCTTGCCTTTCTAGACTGTTTTCCCAATCTTCTGGTTTTAGCTGTTTGCAAATAACTGCCCCACAAGCGTAGAACAAAAAGTCTTTTCGTTTCTCATGGACTTAGCAAGGAAAGTAGGTAACTGGAGTAGTCAGTCTGAGGTTTGTCTGGACCAGAGACTCAACATGGTTCACTCTCAGGCTGGCAGTTGGTTTAGGCTGTTGACTTGGAATTCTGCTTTGGGTGTTGATTGGATCACTTATATGTTACTCCATTTGGAACACTGTCACTTGACTTTAGTGTGGCCCATTGATAAATTCCAAGAGGGTTAGTCCTCAGATCTAACATTCCAGTGAGTGTCCTTTTATCCACTTGTAAAAAGGCAGAAATGGAGTCTTAGAAGTGTTAAGTGGTTCAGGTCACAGATCCAGTCTTGATTGATAGAGCTCTTTTTCTTTCAATGTTTTGTCAATTATTTGATAGTTTACATGTGAGAATATTAGTTTTAAATTCATCCTATCGTATATTGTCATTGACATGGTTCGATCACCTCCATGCATCATCAATCAACCAAAGGGTATATCCTACAAGTCTGCTTCCCCCAGCCTCCCACCTTCCCCTTTCCACCCACCTCCAGTCATGAGCTTACAACCCCCTCTCTCTCTGGGTCAAAAGTCCCCAGCTGCTGCATCTCTCCACATCATCCTCTCTGCCTCCATCTCAGGCTAGTGATAGAGTTCTTGTCCTGATTCTGTTCCAGGACTGTGGAAAACGTGTGTTTACACCCACTTCAGCACTGACTTTCAGTGAGTGCTTAGTTTATGCTTCTCTACCCCTCTTATGAACTCAGAATATATTGAGTGCTTGCTATGTACAGAAACATTGCAAGGCCCGTTGAGGGTTTGATGAATGAACAGGACATAGGCTCTATCTACCCTTTTAGAAGCTTACTGGTTGGATGAACAATTGACTTTTATCAGCTCACTAATTTTGTAGTTGGAGAGTGTCACAGGCTAATAAAATCGATTTCAGAATTAAATTTAAAAACTTCATTGCTGCAGCCACCAAGACAACTAGAATTTATTCAAAGCAAGACTTAATTAGTAAAGTAAGTGATTCTGTGATACTGTTAACATACAATGGAGTTTGGCTGTTTTCTCACCTCCTGTATGAAAAGGCTATGTTTCAGCATGCAGTGTTACCTGAATGTTGTTATCCTGGGTGCATTATTGAATTAAAGGAGGGACAGGATCAGCTCTGGCATGGGCTCTCCTTCTCCTCCGCTGATTGTGGATCCTAAGGTAGTATGTCCTTTGTTTTCTCTCTCTTTCAGACCCTCTCAGGGTTTCATACTTGGGTCAGATATGTTTTTAAATCAAAGTTTCTATTGTGAGGTAATTACAGATTCACATGAAGTTGTAATAAACACAGAGATCCTGTGTATGTTTTACACTGTTGTTGTTTTTTCCCACAAAGGAAACTTCTTTCAGAACTCTAGTACAGTCTCACAGCTAGGACACTGACAATGATACAGCCAAGGTACAGAAACTCGACAGAGCCCCTCATACTGCCTTTCATAGCTACCCACTTCCCTCATGGACCCTTCCCTAGCTCCTGGCAGGCACTGATATGTTATCATGGTGCTGAAAGGGAAAAATTGAGTCCCTGGTTTAAAAAGGAGAAGATAAAAGTACACATATAATATCAGATGTGTGGGTCAAAGGGTGATTAGGTGGTCACAAGTAACCACTGTAGGTTTCTGGGCCATACAGAAAGAAGGCTTTGTTTTGGAACAAAGTTCAGCCTGAACTCTGAGTATATTGTGTCCCTAGGTCTCAGTGTTCACATGTTAGGAGCACCAGTCCACTCTGATTGCTCTGGCTTCAATCTGGCTGGGTTTCTGTAGTGGTGACACCTGATCATGCCCTGGGCTCTAACAAATAAGTGCTATCTGGTACATACCCCACCCATCCTGGCTTCTGGAAGGCCATCAAGAGGCAGAAGGTGGAGACTGGTGAATGGTGAGTTAACCATTTGACTTTTCTTTCAGTGGATATTCTAGAAACGTTTGCTTGAATTTCTTTATTTTTAAGGAGCTGTTAAAGGACTCCTCATGTGGCTCTGTAGGATAAGCACTGGATTACTAACCACAAGATCAGCGGTTCAAACTCACCCTCTGCTTCACAGGGTCGCTGTGAGTCGGAACGAGGAGTCCAGATTCTCGTATGCCACCTAAAATCATATGCCACCTAAAAATCCAAAGCCACTGTTGTCAAGAACTACCCTATAGAGTTTCTGAGACTATACAGTTTTACAGAATTTTATAGAAATTCACCTGTCTTTTAAGAAGAGGCTGGTAGTTTTGAACTGTGGACCTTTCTATTAATAGCCTAGTACTTAACCCACTGCACTGCAGAGTTCCACCTTATGACACAGGTATTACTAATAATCCTTATTTACATAGGAGAAAATTTAGCCTCAGAGAGGTTAAGAAGTATCTACAAATGTCACACAGATAATGAGTTCTTTTTCATAGAGATTTGACTTAACCCAGGCAGAGCTCATGCTCTTTAACCACCCTCCTTTGTATATCCCAGTAAGACTTGCATCCAGTTTCTGGACACGTGTGTTCCTAGGTTAGTGCTCCCTCCTTTAGGCACCCCTTTCTCTCAGTCTGGTGTTATGTTTGTCAGCTTGGTGGCAGTCAGTCAGACTGGACTCAAATCCAAGCAGCTGTATGACTTTAGACCAGAGGTGGGAATGTCCAGCCCGTGGGCCATATAAGGCCAGCTAAATCATTTGGTCTGGCCCTGCCAAAGCAGCTACAGTTCCAGCCATCACATTGTTGTTGCTAAGTGCTGTCAAGTCAGTATCAACCCATAGAGACCCTGTATAGGGTTTCTGAGGAGCGGCTGGTGAGCTGAACCACCGACCTTGGATTCCAAGGACTTTGCAGTCCAGCCATAAACACACCAGCGCCACACCAAGACTCCAGCTGTCACATTAGGGGTAAATTAATTCAGTGTTTGACAAAATATAGCAGGCTAATTTTTAAGTTGATTATTTTATATGGCCTGTGAATGATGATTAGAGATTTGGCACAAAAAAAATGTTCACATTGTTTTAGACAGATTTTTCTGAGTCTCTCTTCTCTCATCTGTAAAACGGAGGTCTGTCCACCCCCTGGGATTACTTTGAACATATTCAATAGCGTTTGTGGATCAAAATGCCTGACATGAAGTAGGGCCTCGATAAATGGTGTCTTTATTAAAGTGCAGTTCACAAATATATGCCGATACTGAAATGGGCCAGAGTTGAATCTTAACTTGGCACATTTTGTTTGGTTGTTGGGAGCTCATTTGCCGCATTTCGTTTGTGGCGCAGGCAGCAGGCGGTCCTGAGACTGTAGATTATGTGTGTGATTATAATTAGAATATTTACTGTTGCAATGTGAAGAACAGCAGCATGTATGTACTGCCTTCATAATTGGTGTTTGGGAAATGTCATCTACGTGTTCGTTTGAAGTTAGAAATTACTTATACTCTAAAGGACAATATCTCATTTTTACTGATTTGCCAGTTGGAATTCACTCGTTGGCAAGGAGTTACTTGTAAAGTGCATTTGAAAATACAAAGGTGTTTGTAGTCTAGTGTAGTTGGGAAGACCAGGTGAATCCAGGATTTCACTGATATATACTCTCAAGTTTGGCTTGGCTTTCTGAGCTCTCTTTCTCTTATATTCATCATTATGGTTGTGCTCTGTGCTAAGCACATTACCTAGCTTGTTTATTTCTCACAATAACTTCTACAGGCAGGTGCTCTTATTTTCCTGTTCTTATAGATATAGATAAGGAGCTCTGGTAGCGTAGTGGTTACGAATCGGGCTGCGAACCTTAAGGTCAGCGGTTCGAAACTACCAGCCGCTCCGCGGG
>NW_006408677.1:1989548-2007158 GCF_000296735.1 Chrysochloris asiatica | reverse complement strand
GAACCGACTCGAAGGCACTTAACAACAACAACAACAACATAGATATAGATAAGTAAATAAGACTTGGTGGTGGTTATGTGCTGCGGAATTGGTTCTGACTCAAAAAAACGAGCATGTGTAGGGTTTCTAATGTTGTAAATCTTTTATGGGAGCAGAAATCCTCATCTTTCTCATGAGAAACAGCTGGTAGTTTCAAACAGCTGACCTTGAAGTCAGCAGCTCAATTCATAACCATACGCTACCAGAGCTTCAAATCACATCCTTAAGATTTAGGATGTGATTAAATTGCTCAGAGACACTCAGCTTTTAAGCGCTGGACTCTGAATCTTGAACCTACAAAGTCTGACTCCTGAGCCTATGCTTGGAAGCACTCTACTATCTTTTTTTCAGGGTTACCTAGAATTGAATCTCCGGTATCTCAGAAGAGCTACCACTTGGATTCCCCCCTAAGCTTGAGGAAAGCAAAAGGAAGAGAGAACTATTTCAAAGGGGAAACGGCTCTTTTTCTTTTGCTAATACTTACTGTGTGGATACCTGACAGGTGTTCTGCATAACATGTTACATTCGCTCTTCACATAAACAATACTGTTACTGAAAGACAGGACAGCTACTTGACTCATCCCCTTCTTTTGCCATTTTCGATAAATGAGTTGGTCTCCGGCATCCTTCAGTGGTGACCAATTTGGTTTTTCTGTATTATTACAATGAACTCATGGCTATAAAAATAGTTAATAGTCTTTCAGTCTACTTATTCATCATTCCCCAAGCTTATCCATGGATTTTGTGATTGTCTTCCCTCCACCCCTTGCTGAGCTACATGTCTTTTGAAATGTAGGAATTTACTGAGCGCTGTAGGATGATAAGCACTGGACCAAGTGGTCAGTTTGAATCGCAAGGTCGGCAATCCAGACTCACCAGCCTCTCCTCAGAAACCATCCTATTGCTATGAGTAATATCCAACTCGACTCCACTTAACAACAACAACCAGTAGGGAGGGGCATGTGTCTTCATGTGTTGTTTTTCTTAAGTACCTTTGAGTCAGTTCCGACCCATAGCGACCCTGTATAGGCTTTCCGACCCTGTATAGCAGCTGGTGAGCTTGAACTGCCAACCTTGCGATTCAAACCCACTTTGCAGTCCAGCACATTAACCCACAGTGCCACACCAGGACTCCTTTGCAGAAGATGTGAAATCAAAGGACACTTGTTGTTCCTAATTGTTTTAGTCATGCAGTGCCTCTAGAACAGAAATAGCACAAGTGGATTGTTTTAACATAACAGAAATTTATATTCTCTCACAGATTAGGAGGCTAGAAGGTCAAATTCAGGCAGCCAGCTCTAAAGGAAGGTCCTAATTTCTCCAAGTTTGGCAAAGAAACAAACACATAGATGACATTGCTCTTCTCCCATCTTTCCTTGTTGTTGTTGTTGTCATTGAGTCGGTTCTGACCCATAGCTACCCTGTATAGGGTTTCTAAGGAGCAGCTGGTGAGTTTGAACTGCCAACTTTGTGGTTCAAACCGACTTTGCAGTCCAGCGCATTAACCTACAGAGCCACACCAGGATTCTAGCTCACTCATTTATTTAATCTGCTCTTTTTATAGTTTGTAAAAGATTTGACTCAAAACACAACTCACATTAATCTGGTCTCATTAACGTAACAAAGGTAGCTCATTCCTAAATGAGATTATAACTACAGGCTTGTTTCACTGTTGTTGTTGTTGTTAAGTACCCTTGAGTCAGTTCTGACTCACAGCCACCTTGTATAGGATTTCCAAGGAGTGGCTGGTGAGTTTAGAAGTCAGTTTTTACAACACATAATTTTGGGGACACAATTCAAATCTATAACACTAATATATATTTTGTGTGTGTGGGCAGGTGCTCGACCTGGTTATATACTGACAGTATTGTAATTTACTCTGGCCTCTGGAGTCCTGGTGTGGTGCTGGACCTCAAAATCAGTTTCAACCACAAGGTCGGCAGTTCAAACCCACCAACCAGGTGCTCCTCGGAAACTCTTTACAGGGTTGCTGTGAGTCGGAACCAACTTGACTGCACTGAGCAACAACACCACTGCCTTTAGGGATGTTAGCATTATTTATTTTCAGGTACGTGCAGAATCTCTCTGTAGTTGGAGGAGGGAGAAGAACAAATAAGATCATGTATAAATAGAGTAGCCAACAGAGAATAAATACATTGAGCTCTTCCTATGAACTGGATACAACTAAGGATTATATAGGTTTTCACTTAAACTTCACTAGAATATAGGTGCCTGAGTGGCACAAATGGCTTGCACTCAGCTGGTAACTGAAAGTTGGTGATTCAAACCCACCCATAAGTACTCTGAAAGAAAAGACACGGCGATGTGAATTTGTAAAAATTACAGTCAACAAAAGTCTGGAGTAGTTTTATTCAGTTAACACATGTTGTTTACTGTTAGGCGCCATCTAATCTGCTCCCATAAAGATTTGCAGTCTTGGAACCCTAAGGAGTTCTTTGTCTTCCAGCGTTGCTATGAGTCGGATTTGACTAAATGGCTATGAGTTTGGGTGTTTTTGTTTTGGGGGTTTTTATTTGGTTACATACACATATACAAAGTAAGTGTATGTGCATGTGACTATGTGTATGTGTATATGCCAAGGGGCTCTAAAACATTAGTGGAAAAATATCTTTTCATTCTACTTCTCCATGAAGAAAAGACTGCAGAAGAACTGCTGCATTTGAAGTGTGGTGTTGAAGTATATTGAAAGTATCATGGACCGTCAGAAGAACAAACCGATCTGTGTTGGAAGAATGCTACTTAGACACCATGATGGCAAGACTTCGTCTTTCACACATGTTGTCAGAAGGGACCAGTTCCTGGAGAAAGACATCATGCTGGGTCCAGTGGAGGGTCAGCGACAAAAAGAAAGATGGATTGACATAGTGGCCACAAGAAGGGTTCAAACGTAACAACTGTGAGGAAGGCGCGAGACCAGGGAGTGTTTTGTTCTGTTGTGCATGGGATCCCTATGAGTTGGAATCAACTCAACAGTACCTAACAACAAATATATATATGTATACACATATATTGTTTAATGCCGTTGAGTTGGTTCTGACTCAGCTACCCTGGATAGGGTTTCCAAGGAGCAGCTGGTGAATTTGAGCCACTAATTTTGTGGTTCACACCAACCTTTCGGTCCAATGCTTTATCCCACAGTGCCACACCAGGACTCTCTCTATACATATACATTGTTGTTGTTGTGAAGTGCCGTCAAATCGGTTCCGACCCATAGCGACCCTGTATAGGGTTTCCAAGGAGTGACTGGTGAGCTTGAACTGCCGACCTTGCGGTTCAAATGGCTTTGCAGTCTGGCGCATTAACCCACAGCGCCACACCAGGACTCACTCATTCACTCTCTCTCTTTCTCTCTCTCTCTATATGTATATATAAAATAAACATAGAAAAAATATACATTTGATTTTAATATCGTTAGCATTTTTGTACTTTTGATTGATCTGTAGATGGTCCTGAGGTGACAGAAGTATGGAAACTCTTTTCTTGAGCTCTAGCCTATGATGGGGATAGATAAAGTGTGGGCTTGTCTAGAAGCAGGGTTCTCTAAGTCCTTTGATCAACTTCTAAATTTTTCTTGCCTCCATCTTTTGTTGCAGAATTTGACTCATAGTACCCAGAACTATCTTGAGTCTGAGGAAGCAGCACTGGTGGCGCAGTGTGGTATGCATTGGGTTACTAACCACAAGGGCAGCAGTTTGTGTCCACAAGCTCTGTGGGAGAAAGATGAGGCTTTCTGCTCCCGTAAAGGTTTACATCCCCAGAAACCCTATACAGGGCCGCTAAGGAGGCTGAACCTAGTTGATGAGCCAAAACCACCACCCACATAGACTAGACTTTAAGGAGGACTCAAGTTGTGGTTATGAGAGGTGGGCTTTAGAAACCTGTTCATCACAGAATGTCAAAAGAGTCAAATGTTCTGATTCAATTCCTTTTATTTGCTATGTACAAAGCCGATACGTCTGAGGTGAAAGTAACAATGATTCCAAGCATAATGATTATGCTTTGTGTTGGCACCGTTTACAGAATCACCTGGAAGGAACTGCCTCATGTCAATTTATCCAGAGTCTCCTGAGAAACTGGTAATTGAAGGAAATAGTTAAAACCAATCCCCCAAACAGAATTCCATACACTTACAACCAACTCAGGCCTGCTTTGGGTCTGCTCGCTGCTAAGGAGAGGAGTGTGCTCAATTCTGATGAGGTTTTAAGCATGTGTTACAATAGTTTAACAGGCTACCTGTGAAAGAGCAACTGGATGAATGTTTTAATGAAAAGTTTCTAACTGCCTCAAATGGCAGAGGAACTAACATGTTGCAACTTTGATTTGCCATAATGTGCACACTTCTGAATAGCATTTGGAGTAAACAGGGACTTGTGAGAAATTGGGACAAAGGAGATTTACCTTTTTGTTCCTGGAGTCAAAAGCAAAATTCACACCTCCTTACCCATCCGCCCCTTTTAGGAAAACAGGGTTGTGGTTCTCATTTCCTTTAATGGGCTTGGCTGCATTTGTTACATCCTCTGCTCAACTTTGGAGCAGGCCAAGTCTTCTCTGAATCTGGCTGAGGAGAAAGCCGGCAGGCAGGAAGTGATCTGTCTAGGACTGGCTGAAATTAATGAGCACTTCTTGGCTGCCTGCTGGTCTTCAAGCTTCTCTAAGCACTATGGGAAATCTCTCATTCTGGAAGGAGTCACAGCTCCGTCTGGACTACCAGCAGGCACCGCATTACCTGCCTAGACATAGCAGGTTTGCTTGAATGGTCAGGGCTTGACCTATGCAGCCTGGAGCCATCTATGAATGTTCAACCAGATAGCTTTTTTTTTTTTTTTTTTTTAATGTGGAAACACTGAGTTTGGGTTTAAGTCAAATACTGTTTGATGACTCCTGTGATAGCTATGAAGAGATTGCTGATCCAAAAAAAGGAGGAGAGCTAGCAGTCTAAGAAAGCAGTGCCCCAGCAAGTCTTTCCGAGGTAGCCACTGAATGATACAGACATCCAAATCAATATAGCACCAGGTTAAATGAAATAGGACAGCAGATCTCAGTGGGGTGAGCTCATCTATTGGGCCCCAGGGTTGGGGTGACCAGAGTCCAATAGTTCAGCCTATTTGAGACTCAAGAATAAAATGTGACAGATGGGCAAAAGGGTCTTCCTTCTTCAGACCATTCAGGTTTGTGAGGTGACCGCTGTGAGGAGGAGGGGAGGGCAAAGGCCAGAGTAGCCGCTGGTGCCGCCTTACAGGCTTTTCATACACACCTGGCAGCGGCTGACCCGAGTGTGGAGCTGTCCAGCTTTCAGCGTCTCAGACACAGGTTCCTCCTCCCCAATCTGCTGCCTCTTCTCCACTGTTGTCAGCCAGAAGCTGTACTTGTTGGCAAAGTAGTGACAGGTGCCCCGAGCACCAGTGCACTCGATGAAAGGAGTGGCCCGAAAGTCCTCTAGGCAGGAGCCAGGTGACACCAGGGACTGGCCTCCGCCCTCAGCCCCAGCAGCAGTGTGCTGAAACGGAAGGAGGGTGGTGTATGAGCTGGGCCTGCCAGGGGCTGGCCTGGGGACACGAGGAGACACTAGGCTGCCATAGGAAGATGCGTGTGCTTGCAGTTGGTAAACGCTCATTCCTTTTTGGTGTGCAGCATCCAGCTAGCATACCAAAAGCTGTAGTGTAAGGAAGGGGCTGCTCATCCTCCCTCATAACAGCTGCCCTCAAAGCTCCCTAACTAGCTGCCCTTGAGCCAACTCTGACTCTTGGTGAACCAATGTGTTATCAGAGTAGAACTGTGCTCCGTAGGGTTTTCAGTGGTTGATTATTTTCAGTTGATCACCAGGTCTTTCTTCCAAGGTGCTTCTGGGTGGACTTGAACCTCCCACCTTTCAGTTAGCGGCTGTGTTAATTGTTTGCACCACAAAGGACTCCCCAAGCTCCCTAATGCCCTCCTAACCCATTATGCATGGGCAGTGGCTACATCTAAACCAGTGTTTCCCAAACTTATGTTTAGAAGTGCATGAGGTGACAAAACATTTCCCCCACCCCCAGAGGACAAATACATCAACTTGAATGGTTTGATGCACTACACTGCAAGGTCAGTTTGAACTGCAAGGTCGGCGGTTCAAACCTACCAGCCACTCCTTGGAAACCCTATACAGAGTCACTATGAGTCAGAACTGACCCGGTGGCACTTAATAACAATAAGCACATCGTTTAGGGTGGCATACAGTTTTTCAAACTGACTTTGCTGTCCAGTGCATTAACCCACAGTGCCACACCAGGATTACTCCACATATATATTATTGTTGTTAAGGTCCGTGGAGTCGGTTCCGACTCATAGTGACCCTGCACAGGGTTTCCGAGGCTGTAAATCTTTACAGGAGCAGAAAGCCGCATCTGTCTCCTGCGGAATGGCTAGTAGTTTCGAACTGCCGACCTTTTGGTTAACAGCCTGATTCATAACTACTATGCTACCAGAGTGCCTTTATTTATATATATGTATATATCTCCACATCTGCTTCACTGGTTTTTATGTCTGTAGAGAGCCCAGACTAAGACAGGGTGCCACACCGGTTTTCCCTGGGAGTTGCTCTGAACTTACTTTGAGGAAATGCTCCCAGATATTCACTTGCAATCGTGTCAGGGACTGTTCTATACATAAGTCAAAAATGTCCTCTGTGTCTTAACCCCAAGTTTTTTACTTCATAGCAAACTGAGGCCCATTTGCCCAAAAACAAAAGCCTGCCAGAGCCTTTCAAATGTGTCTAGTTATTTAGAAAATAGACCAAATCAGTAGGTTTTTAGCCTGTTTAACATACCCACGAAACTGCACCCAACATCTGCTAGCCTGAGATCAAATAAAACCTTGTCGATCTAGGGGCCGTGAGGTGCTGTTGCCTTCAGAGTCATCAGACCTAGAGACTCCCTACCGTGCTATGGGGGGGATCTTGCCTAGGGGCACACAGGCTTCCCCCTACTTCTCTTCGCCAGGGTTTTTCATGCTCTCTTCCCCTTCTAGCGGTTCCCTGTACCCCTTGCCTTTGGCGGACCTCCTGCCATGGGGGAGCACCCCCTGCATGCGGCCATCAATGGCTTAGCCCACAAGGTCACTACAGGGACCTCATGCCTCCTTGGCTTTATACATGTCTTAAGTTCTTTCATAGCAAGACACACCTGGCACCGCCTCCCCACTATCCTAGAAGTCTTGGAAAGGCAGCAAGACTTCTAGCAAGGACAGAGAAATTCTGAGCCTCTAGGGAGGAGATGGAGTCCTGGTGTGGCACTGTGGGTTAATACACTGGACTGCAAGGCCACTTGAACTGCGAAGTCGGTGGTTCAAGCTCACCAACCACTCCTCAGAAACCCTATACAGGGTTGCCATGGGTTGGAACCGACTTGATGGCACTTACCACCACCACCAAGGGAGGAAATGGCACTGGGGATAGATGAAAGGTTAGGGCACACCATGCCCAGTCTGACCAGAGAGAGTGTAGGAGGCCCTTAGCAGTGACAGCCTCACCCTCCTCCCTGCCCACCCAGATATGTGTTCCCACCTGCCCTTGGTGGAAACAAGGGTGGAGAAGATGTTAGGGTCTTTGATGAGGAGTCACAGAACCACTGCTTCCTTCCACCTATACCTGCAATGACCTGCCATACATACAGAATTGGACACTTTGGTCTCTAGCCAAGCCCAGGTCAAGCACTGTCTATCCTTTCAAACTCCCTGTGTCTAGCAGTCTGATGTAACTTCCCAGAGTTCCCTGCCCCGTCTCTCCAGTGGGGGAGGTGCAGTACCCAGCCTTACCATGAGGAAGGAGTACCCGATCCACAGGCTGCGCCAGCCCCGGGGGCACAGTGGGATGGTGACATCTTGGCTATGCACAGCAATGGCTTGAGAGGGCGCCTCACACACAGAGCAGCGGCTGATGTACTGGGGAATCTGGGTCTGGCTGACGGGCATCATGGGGATCGGAGCAGTGGTGGAAAGCCAGTAGGACTTGTCATTGCGCCTGGCATAATGGCACACCTCGTTGATGTTGCAGTAGATGAAGGGCATGGTACTGAAGCGAGGCAGGCAGGAACCAGCAAACCCTGGCAAGGAGAGGAGATGGCTGAGGGGCAGGGCGGGGAGTATTTCCAGGGCAACCTAGGCCTCGACTTGACGGGATTTGAGTTAACACCAAACTGCATCTACCGGACCAGGGTACTCCTCTCCTTACGATCCTGTAAAACCCTGAAACATACAGGCTGACATCTGGGGATTAAATCCTATTTTCAATGTACTAGGAAAGTTTGATAATGAAAATAATAATCTTTTTATAAATGAAATAATGCCCCAACTAATCTGCTTTGTAAACCCTGCATTAAATGGACTGCGTTTCAGAGGCAGCACACCTGTAGACAATATAATTAGTTCTTGGGGTCGCCATCATTGCCCTTAAGAATAGCAGTAGAACACTGTCAGCACCAGAATATTGAATACTGAAACATTATGAAGAACACCAGAATACTTTCAGATATAGTGTCAGAACATGAGCCCCTCAGGTTGGAAGACACTCAAAATGCCACTGGGGAAGAGCTGCCTCCCCAAAGTTGAATTGGCCATGGTGACATGAACAGAATAAAGCTTTTGGGATGTTCATTTACTGATGGGGCACAACTCAAAATGAGGAGAAACAACTGTAAACATCCACTAATAATTGGAACATGAAATGTAGGAATTGTGAATCTAGGGAAATTGGAAGTTGTCAAAAATGAAATGAAAGGCATAAACATCGATATCCTAGGCATTGTTGTTGTTGTTGTTGTTATGTGCCGTGGAGTTAGTTCCGACTCATAGCGACCCTGAACAGGGTTTCTGAGGCTGTAAATCTTTACAGGAGCAGAAAGCCTCATCTTTCTCCCGCGGAACAGCTGGTAGTTTCAAACTGCTGACCTTGCAGTTCGCAGCCCTATTCATAACCACGACGCTACCAGAGTGCCTTGAAATGGACTGGCATTGGCCATTTTGAACAGACAATAATGTGGTTTACTATGCCAGAAACTACGAATTCAAGAGGAATGGCTTCCTTCCACCCATACCTACATTCATCATCAAAAAGAACATTTCAAGATCTGTCTTGAAGTATAGTGCTGTCTGTAATAGAAGGATATTCACACGCCTACAAGGAAGACCAGTTAGTACTATATTATACAAATCTACGCACCAACCACTAAAGCCAGTGATGATGAAAATGAAGAATTATACCACCTTCTTTAGTCTTAAATTGAGCAAACATGTGATCAAAATGCATTGATAACTACTGTTGATTGGAATGCATAGATTGGAAACAAAGTAGTTGGAAAACATGGCCTTGGTGATAAAAATGATGCCAGAGATTGTGTGATACGATTTTGCATGGCCAATGACTCGCTCATTGCAAATACCTTTTTTAAAACAACATAGAAGTTAACGATACACATGGACCTCACCAGATAGAATACACAGAAATCAAATTGACTACACCTATGGACAGTAGCCAGTGGACACGCTCCATCCATATCCATATCATCAGCCAAACCAGGCCAGGGACAGACTGTGGAATAGACTGTCAATTGCTCATATGCAAGTTCGGGCTGAAGCTGAAGAAAATGGAAACAAGTCTACGAGAGCCAAAATTAGACTTTGAGCGTATTCCACCTGAATGCAGAGATCATCTCAGGAATCGATTTCACGCATTAGATACTAATAACTGAAGACTAGAAAGGTTGTAGGATGACATCAAAACCATCCCACAGGAAGAAAGCAAAAGGTCATTAAGAGACTGTTGTTGTTAAGTGCCATCAAGTCGGTTCTGACTCATAGCCAGTCTGGATAGGGTTTCTGAAGAGTGGCTTGTGCATTTGAACAGCTGACCTTGCAGTTCAAACAGACCTTGCAGTCCAGCACATTATTCTGCAGTGCCACACCAGGACTCCATTAAGAAGACTAGAAAGAAGGAAAACACCAAACTGGATGTCAGAAGAGACTCTGGAACTTGCTCCAGAGTAGAGACGTTAAAGCAAATGGAAGAAATGAGATAAAAGAGCTCAACAGAAAACTTCAAAGGACAGCTCGACACGGCAAAATCAAGTATTATAATGAAATGTGCAAAGACCTGGAGTTAGAACACCACAAGGGAAGAACACGATCAGCATTTCTCAAGCTGAGGAACTGAAGAAAAAATTCAAGCCTTCACTTGCAATACTGAAGGATTCTAAGAGCAAGACTTCACTCTGCTTGGCTCTACTACCAACACTCATGGAAGCAGCAGTCAAGAAATCAAACGACGTATTGCATTAGGCAAATCTGCAGCACAGGCCTCTTTAAAGTGTTCAAGAGCAGAGATGTCAGCTTGAGGACTAAGGTGCACCTGACCCAAGCCATGGTATTTTCAATAACCTCATATGGATGCAAAAGCTGGACAGTGAATAAGGAAGACCATAAGAATTGATGTATTTGAGTTAAGATACCAGAGAAGAATACTAAAAGTACCATGGGATGCCAGAAAGAACAAACAACTCGGTTCTGGAGGAAGTGCAGGCAGAATGCTCCTTAGAAGGCAAGGAGACTTCTTCCCTCATACTTTGGACATATTATCAGGAGGGACTAGTCCCTAGAGAAGGATATGATGTTTGGTAAAGTGGAGGGTCCGCAAAAAAAAAGAACCCCCCCCCCCAATTGAATTGACACAGTGACCGCAGCAATGGGTTCAAACGTAACAACAGTTCGGAAGATGGCGCATGACCGGGCAGTGTTTCATTCTGCCGTGCGTGCATAGGGTCGTTGAATTGGAACCAACCTGATGGCACCTAACAACAACCTATTTTTACTACTCATAATCATCAACATTTAATGGCTGTTTAATAGGCGGCAAAAATTGTTGTAAGCATTTTGCATTGGGTGATTCATTTTGTATTACACCATACTAGGAAGGAGCTACACAGCTAGTAAGCGGTAGATCATAACCCACAGCGGCAGTGGGAGGGGAGAGAAAGTTGACTCTACGCTCCCATGGGACACATGGCAGGGCTTGCTGCTACAGCTAGGGTACCTACCTAAGTCCTGGTTGTGGGCTTTCTCCTGCCCCTCCACGAACAGCAAGCTGTAACCCACCCACAGCTGGCTCATCCCGAGGGGGCACAGGGGCACCTCCTCAGACTGGCTGTGCTTCACCAATGTGTAGCCCACGCTCACGCTCTGGCCAGGTATTCCAGGTCTCCCAAAGGGGCCCTGCTTCCCTGGAGCTCCTGAGAGGAAGAGCATAAAAGGTGTGAGTCTGCTGCCACTGATAGTATCCACCACCCACTTGGTGCCAAATATGCTGCAAGATATGTGATGTATATGCAGCATCTCACTTAATCCTCACAGCAAATCTGAGACCGTACTATTCCTATCCCAATGTGGAGAGGAGGAAACAGGTTTCATGTGTCACATGGTTAGTAAATGGCAGAGCTGTGACTCCCCTCTAACCAGTACACTCTCCTGTTTCCTCCCCAGCCTCCTGGCCTTGGATTCTTGGAGACTTGGATTCGCTGAGTGGTAAAGTAGCTCATACGGAGATACTTGTTGTTTGGGTACCGTTGAGTTGATTTTCGATTCATAACAACTTCATGTGATGGGGTGGTGGTGGTTATATGCCGTGGAGTCGGTTCCGACTCATAGCGACCCTCTATAGGGTTTCCGAGGCTATAAATCTTTATGAGAGCAAAAAGCCTCATCTTTCTCCAGCGGAACAGCTGGTAGTTTCGAACTGCTGACCTTGTGGTTCGCAGCCCAGTTCGCAGCCCAGTCTGTAATCTTTATGGGAGCAGATTACCAGATTTTCTCCCGCGGAACTGCTAGGTGGGTTTGAGCCACCAGCTTTTTGGTTAGCAGCTGAGCACTGAATCATCATGCCTACAGAGTTCCTAAGGGGAAAACTGCCTGGAAACTGAGCCAGAAGAAAAAACAGAGTTACGATGAAAACCAAAAATCAATTGCTATTAAGTCAACCCTGTTTCTTAGAGCAATCTTACATGTGTCAGAGTAGAACTGTGCACAGGGCCAGATTCTTAGGAATAGATAGCAAGACATTTCTTCGGAATTGCTTCTGGGTGGACTCAAACGTCCACATTTTGGCTAGCAGTTGAGCACCTTAACACTAACCCACAACCATCAAGTCAATTCTGACAGAGCGACCCTGTATAGGGTCCCTGAGACACTAAATTTTTACAGGAGCAGAAAGCCTCATCTTTCTCCTGTGGAGTGGCTAGTGGGTTTGAACTGCTGATCTTGTGGTTAGCAGTCCAGTGCTTACCCTACAATGCCATTTGGGCTCCTTACATTAATTGCTGTTTCTGTTAGGTGCCGTCGAGTCGATTCCGACTCATAGCGACCCTGTAGCAGGGTTTCCAAAGAGCAGCTGGTGGGTTTGAACTGCCCACCTTGTAGTTCGCAGTCCAGTGTTGATCATACAGTGCCACACATTGTGGCAAAATCATGCTCGCCTCTCCTGCCCATGGCAGACATGCTTAATCAATCACAGTACCGACCCACTGAGCCTCAGAACTATTCTCTACTCGGGTAACTGATTTGCCATCCTGGATGTAAAAATGGGAGTTTAGTAGCAGAGTCACCCCTGTCCCATCCATGTCAGAATCCCTGGATGAAAAAGGAAGTTACCGGGCAAGGGACCATGCTATAATATAGAGTCATCGCTCTTAAGAGCGAGTAGAGAACCCAGAAAAAGGATTTAGAACAGTACTTTGCCTTCTAGAAGGCAGGGAATGTTTAGTTGTCTCACCTCCAGCTCTACCACCAGGTTTACTAATTCTCAGATTACAGTTTTTGACTCCTGAAGCCTCAAATCCTCCCAGAAGCCCTCTGCCCCAGTGCTGACCTTCAAATCCTGGAGGGCCTTGTAGTCCAGGGACACCAGGATCGCCAAGAACCCCGGGTGGGCCTGGGAACCCGCTGGGGCCATCTTTGCCAGAGATGCCAGGTAAACCTTTGGAACCTACAAGGAGATAAGGTGAACAGAGGACACTCAATGTGGACAGTCCTGAGGAGCTGGCTCCTGAGAAAGGAGCTCTGTGTTCCATACCCAAGACTCACCAGAAGAGGGCGAACTACTGTCAAAATTGGTGTCCAAACAGCTGCAGGCTGAAGCCAGCCTGTACTAACTCGTTCTTAGTGCAAGACCTAAGCCTTTTTGCACTTGGACAGGACTCTGAGCTCCTTAACACCATTTCCTCCTCCCATCTTCCAAGCAACCTTAGGAAGTACTCAGGGCAACAGTGATTCCATATCAGACATGGAGGTACCGGGGCACAGAAAACGAACATATTCCAGTTAGGGCATAACTAGGATGAGAAGGCTGATTTCACGTCTTGCAGCCTAGGGCTTTGTTTCCACTGCCTGTCTTGCTCCTTTATCCACTACTCACTCACTCCTTCCACCTGCTCAGCAGCACTTAAGAGGGGAAAAACTGTCAGCAGTAGCTCTGATACTAGGCCGGCGCATTCTCTCGAGCCAAGTACCACTACTGCGCTACTGGCCCTTCTCCTGACAAGAAGCTTGTGAGCTTCATGCAGGAACACAGGAAATGCTTGATGAAGGTGTCCTCTTGGAGCTAGGGTTCCAAGCTCCCTACCTCAGCCTACGGTGTCTCAGCTCCCTGCAAAGTCTCCCTATGCAATATCCCCCTCACCTTGTCGACCTACAGGACCTTGAACCCCAGGGTCCCCTGCAAGTCCAGGGATGCCATCAATGCCTGGTAGGCCTAATGGACCAGGAGGAGCCTGGGTGGCTTCTGCGATAGGTGTATGTCCAGGCGCACCTCGGGGGCCCGAAAAGCCTGTGGGTAGGGAGAATGAAACTGTCAGAGAGACGTAGAGGAAGCTACCAGAGGGTATACTGGGCAGTCCCCGAGCCTGCCTTTCTGCTCAGCAGCCAGTCCTCTTCCTTTGGTGTTAGGCCCCACTGGATATACCTGAAGGGTGGCTCTCTTCACCTTTTACACATCTTTTCCACCCATATATCTCCTGGATTGGCAGCTCCTTGAGGGCAGAAACTGCGTCATATTCATCTTGTCTCCTCAAGGTCTAGCACAGGACCTGCTATGTGGTAGGCCATCAGGAAGTGTTAATGCAGCCTTTGCTCAGGGCTAGGGCAGTTGGCTTATTCACTGATCCAAATGCAGTGGGAGACATCCAACCTCAGAGGTCCAGTTGGCATCAAAGTCTAGGACACCAACACCTGCCAGCTGGCTTACTAATGGAAGGCAGACATGCCAGTTTGGTGTCTCATTCACTGAACAATGAAATGCCTAGTATGTGCCAGGCCCCTGGTTGATCTGAGGACAGAGTAGTAACTAAGACACTAATACTGTAATTCTTCTGCACATCGGTGAAGTGATAGCAGATAGTGGGGTGGGGTTGGGGGTGCCAGAGTGGTATGAGATGGAGAAAACTTCTTTAGAGGGTGGTTAAGTGGCCTCTCATGTTGTTAAGTGCCATCAAGTTGATTCTGACTCATCACGACCCTGTGTAGGGTTTCCGAGGAGCTATTGGTGGGTTTGAACCAACAATGTTGTGGTTAGCAGATTGATTCTTATCCTACAGTACCACACCAAGATTCCAAGCCTCTCAGGAGAGATGACATTTAAGCTGAGAACTTTAAAAGTGTTAAAGGGAGCTAGCTATTTGAAGAATGGGGGAATAGAATTAACATGTGCAAAGGCCCTGTAGTGGAACCGAGCTAGACATTTTTGGAAGACTGAGAGGGACCAGTCTGTGAGGAGCACAGTGAATACCAAAGGAAGAAGACTGGCAATGATGATTAAGAGTAAGGCATTACAGAGAACTTTGTGGACCATAGTTTGTATCTGTAACATGGAAGCCATAGGGTGATTTGGATTTACAGGATCTCTCTGGCTGTAAAGGAGCCCTGGTAGCATTGTGGGTTACTAGTTGGGTTGCTAACAGCAAGGTCAGCAGTTCAATTCAACCAGCCACTTCCCTGGAGAAAAATGAGGCTTTCTACTCGAGTGAAGACTTACAGCCTTGGAAATCCTATACAAAGTGGTTCTGAGTCGGGACCGATTAGATGGTGCACAAGTGCCATCACCACCTCTAGCTGTTGTGTGGAGAAATGATTTCTGGGAAGGCAGGAAGCAGGGAGGCTAGTTAGCACACCATTCCAGTGGTTCACAGGAGACACGATGGTGGCCTGGAGCTATGTGGTAGTGGTGGAAGTGAAGAGAGGTGAGTGTATGCAAGGCACAATGAGGATGCAGAACCTCACGACTAGCTAATGGATTGGATGTGTATAGGGATGGGGGTGGTAAAGGATAGCTCTTCATTTTGGCGTTGAACAAAATGGGTAGCTAGTGATTTGAGTGCAAACTCAGCCCCCATGAATGCAGAAGTACTACAGAGGGGCAAGGTCAATGGTAGGATACATAGCAACAAAGCAGCAGTGGCCACCATTCCTGGGTGCTCATGGAGGCAAAAGTTTCCCCAAAGTGGAGAAACCTCCGTCACAGAAGAGCCGAACCCAACAACTTCCGGTCTTCAGACTTTCTTAGCAAGGTAAGCAATGGCTCCTGAAAGAATCTGCCCCACCTGTCCCTCAAGCTCAGGACCAGTCCAGCACATGCCCTCAACTCACCTCTTGGTCCTGCCTTCCCCTTCATCCCGGGAAGTCCTGGGTCTCCAGGTAGCCCAACCTTGCCTGGAGTCCCCATGATGCCAGGCTCACCTCTCATGCCTGACAAAGTCAAAAGGAAGCAAGTTAGGGCCTGGTGTTGTAGGGGAGGGGAGCGGTGAGGTAGGGACGAACATTATCAGCTGGTCATTTGTCCATCACAGGGCTGCAGGAAGGGGCCACATCAGACCATGGAGTGGGGAAGAGCCCGACAGCCTGTCAGGCAGCCATACCTTTCAGTCCTAGCTCTCCAGGAAGGCCAGAGAAACCTGGAATTCCTTGGTCTCCCTTGGGTCCTGGAAGTCCAGGAATTCCAGGGAAGCCAGGGTCTCCAGAGTCGCCTTGATCCGAGAAGGGGCCAGGAGGCCCAGGGGGGCCAGGGGGCCCTGGGCGTCCTAGGGATAAGATCAGGGAGGGATGAGGGGCAGGTGAGCAGGAGGTAGCCACTTCTGAAGGCCTTGGGAATGACAGGAAGCCAAAACCCATTCCCAGGGCTGAGAATGTGTCTGTGGGGTCCCAGCACCCAACCTTCTCAAACCCTTTTAGCACAATGTGATCCCAATGCAGGCTGGAAGGAGTCAAGCAGGTCCATGCATAGCCAACCAATAAGGACTGGGTAGACTGTATGAAGGGCCTCCCCAAACTCCAGGCCAAAGGTCTTGGCCATCCCTCTTTTGGGCTTCCTGTCTTACCTCGTTCTCCATCTAGGCCTGGTCGCCCAGGGTCACCAGGCTGTCCTGCTATGACTGAGGGCAAGGAGATGCCTGGGGCACCAGGGAGACCAGCAGGGCCTTGGAGACCTGGGAAACCTGCAAAGAATAAACAAAAAGGGCTGGCTGGGCTTTCTGTGTCCAGGGAGGGAGGGCCACACTTTCTTGGAGGAATTGGAAGCTCGCTCACACACAGAAAATGAAAGCTGTTAGGTATCAGCCAGACCAGAGAACGCCAGCAAACAACTTTCCCTACCCCGATCCTACCTTTGTTCTCAGCAAGCACAGACACAGAACTGACAAGGACTCAGAGACAACCTTTCTCCTCCCATTTTCACTGCCAGTGGCAATATTTTGTTAAGTGCCATCGAGTCGATTCTGACCCATAGCAACTCTGTATATAGGGTTTCCAAGGAACAGCTGGTGAACTTGAACCACCGACTTTGCAGTTCAAATGACTTTGCAGTATGACGCATTAGCCCACTGCGCCACACCAAGAAATATTTCAGGCTGTAGCAAATTTCCCCCAATTTAGAGAAGATGGTGTGCGCTTGGAATTTAATGGTGCTACAGAATCAGAACTGGACTGCGAACCACGAGGTCAGCAGTTCAATCCCACCAGCTGCTCCTTGGAAACCCTACACAGGGTCGCTATGAGTCGGAAACCGACCCAGCAGCACATAACAACAACAAGGTGTTTTCGGACCAACTGGCATAGTCAAGAACATTGCTTAAATTAACCAGTTACGTATGCCTCGTGCTGTACGAAGGTCACATGGTGATAGGGTGCTGGCCCTAACCAGACAAAACGACACCAGCCCAATCAGAATGGAAGCAGCAAGACACTTGTATCTCCAGGCATCTTCTAGGTAAAGCTGCAAACCGGAAAGCAATCTTTTATAGATAATTACAGATATGTCCTCCTTTTGTTGGCAAAAGAGAATAGTCATTTATTAAAGCAGATACAGGATACTTGCTTGCTCAAATTTGAATACTGTTTTACATGCTTTCTGCTCGTGGAATGATTTCTATGGTAGTTATGTGCACAGTCAAAGATATCAGCAGATTACAGAAAATGTATTGAGTAATCACGTGTCAAACACATAGATGCTTATCTTGATGCCAGAATCCATCGCAGCGAGATATATAT
>NW_006408677.1:1939137-1989443 GCF_000296735.1 Chrysochloris asiatica | reverse complement strand
TGTGGAAGTTGATATCCTCCAGGCAGCATGGGAGACACATACATATCTATTAAGCTTATGCATTCTAGAAGGTATTCAAATGATGACATTGCTTCAGATTCATCGATAAACTTTTGATGGCAGAGATTCTGATTTTGTGTTTGTGTTAAGAAAGTCCAAAAACATTATTGTTGACTTTAATTTTTTGGTGGCAAGAAAATCCAAAAATAGGTTGCATGTCTCATCTTATGTTCATCTAAAAAGTCCAGGGAAACTTGTAAAGAGAGATAGTAGATTGGTTAATTCTGGTGTTTTAAAATAGCTCATTGTTTAATTGACTATTGAGTAGCTGTTAAAAAAAAGACAAACCCCACAATAATGTAGAAGAAAAGACTCCTGTTTATCTATTTAGGTCAAGAGGAAAATACAGCAAAAAAAAAAAAAAGTAGTTGTAAAGTCCCATGATACTAATCACAGCATCATCTTGGTGAACCTTTGAAGGAATGTTCTTTTTCATAAAGGTTAAAATCTGAAAAGACATAGTGTATGTTTTTTTCTCCTGAAAATAATAGCTTTATGCAAAAGTATGTGTATATTTAAAAAAAAAAAACAAAAACCCTAAACCACCGCTATTGAGTCAATTCCCACTCATAGCATCTCTGTAAGACAGAGTAGAACTGCCTACATAGGGTTTCCAAGGCTGTAAATCTTTACAGAAACAGACTGTCATAGCTTTCTCCTGTGGAATGAACAGCTAGGAGAGTCAAACTAAAGGCCTATTGAGTAACAGCCAAGCACTTAACCACTGTGCCATCAGGATGGCTTTTATGAAATGCATACAGAAACTAAAATTATGCAGAACTCATCGACAAGATCCCATGTACAGAAGAGTACGTGTAAGCAGTATACTAATACACATTCCCATGGCAGTCTTTGGAGCATCCGCCTCCCCTTATTCATTTCTTGATTTTATAACTGCATGGATATACGAGGGGTCTTCCCCAAGTTCACAGAAAAGGTATAGTATGAAAAAACTATGCATGGATTTCAAAAGTTTTATGCACCGAAATAAACTTGTGCTAACGTGTCTGGTGTGGTGCTGTGAGTTAATGCGCTGGACTGCAAGGCCAGTTTGAACCACAAGGTCAGAGGTTCAAGCTCACCAGTCATTCTTCGGAAACTCTACACAGGGTTGCTATGAGTCGGAACCGACTCAATGACACTTCACAACAACAACACGTCTGAACAGGATCTAGTTTGAGGCACAAAGAAGGGTAGGACATAGGTTTAAAAAGTGCCAACATGAATTCTGCTAATATGGAAGCAACAGCAAATACCAAATTGATGGTAAAGTTTGGGTGGAAGAATAGTGAGGTCACTGAAAAGTTTAGGAGCACAAAGTCCCAAGGAGATCAGCAGTTTACAGAAAGGTAATTCACTTTTAAAAGGGAAACACACAAAAAAAGGGGACAAGACACTGTTGAAGATGAAGCCCCGAGGTGGCAGACCACCGATCAATTTGTCAGGGAACAATCTTGTTCCTGCCTGTCATGGATTGAATTGTGCCCTCCCCCCGCCCCCGCAAAAATAAAATAAAATAAAATAATACATGTGAACCTGACAGGACCATGAGTCTCTGTGGTTTAGCAGTTACATATGTTATAATATGATGTGATGAATTAACGGAATAATTAAGGGTGGGCTGCAATATCCTTAATCCACAAACCTGACCAGCTATCAGGGGATTTCCAGGGGTGTGGCCAGCAACACCTTTTATCTTATCAGAGATAGAAGTGAGCAGAGATACTACAACCAAGCAAGACGAGAGCTGGGAGCGGAGTGCATCCTTTAGACCTGGGCCCCTGCCCTGCGAAGTTCCACTGTTGTTGTTACTTGCCATCGAGTCGGTTCCAACTCATAGCAACCCGGTATAGGGTTTCTGAGGAGTGGCTAGATGCACGGGAAAGATCGATGCCAAGACGCATGGAGAACTCTAAAGAATGTGGGGCCTACAGATGCTGAAAGAAGACAGGACCTTTCTCAAGAAGTGACAGAAAGCCTTCCCTTAGAGCCGGCACTCTGAATTTGGTCTTCTAGCCTCAAACTGAGAGAAAACATTTCTCTGTGTTAAAGGTTCTGTTACAGTAGCACCAGCTAACTAAGGCGCTGCCCTAATTGAAGAGACCTACAATTTACAGCAGAAACAATAGCCGACACGATAGAGATTTCAATTGGTTCCCTTACACAATTCTGACTGAAAAAGTCGAGCAAACTTTCTGCTCCATGGGTGCCCAAACTACTGCGCCCAGATCAGCTGTAGACAAGAGCAGAACTTTTAATGGCAATTCTAAACAAGTGGGATCCAAATTGTAACAGGAGATGAAACATGGCTTTACCAGTACGATCCTGAAGAGACACAATCAAAACAATGACTACCAAGAGGTGGAAATGGTCCCGTCAAAGCAAAAGCAGTGCAGTCAAGACCAAAGGCCATGGAAACAGTTTGTTGGGGATGCTTAAGGCATTTTGATTGCTGACTTTGTGGAAGATCGAAGAACAGTAACATCTATTTATTGTGAGAAATTTAGCCAAAGCTTTAGCAGAAAAATGTCTGGGAAATCTGCACCAGGAATATCTTCTCCACCATATCAGTGTTCCTGCTCATTCCTTTCATCAAACGATGGCAATTTGATGGTAAATTATTAGGCATCCATGTTAGAGTCCTGATTTGGCTTCTGACTTCTTGTTTCCTAACCTCAAAAAAAAATCTTTAAAGGACACCCACTTTTCTTCAGTTAATAATGTATAAAAACGACTGTACTGATATGGTTAAATTCCCAGCACCCTCAGTTCCTTAGGATGGACTAAATGGCTGGCATCCTCACTTACAAAAGACTCCTGACCTTGATGGAGCTTCTGTTGAGAAATGAAGTTGAAATGCTTCATTTCTATGTTTTACTTGCATTTTTCATAAACTTTTTGAAGTCCCCTCCTATGATCAAACCTGAAATAAAGGCACCAGGAACATCAAGGAGTCCTGGTAACCTAATGTGTTACAAGTTGCGCTGCTAACTGCAAGGTCAGCAGTTGGAATCTACCAGCCGTTTTGCAAGAGAAAGATGAGGCTTTCTGCTCTGTAGAGATTTACAGCCACAGAAACCGTCTACAGGGTCACTAGGCGTCAGAACCGACTCCACAGCATATAACCACCACTACCATCAGCACTGGACTGCAAATTACAAGGTGGACAGTTCAAACCCACCAGCTACTCCTCCGGAACTCTATAAAGGGTCGCTATGAGTGAGAACTGACTCAACAGCAGTTAACCACGACCACCATCAACTAGTGCATAAAACTCATGTCTTCCTTCAAGAATAAAGCATTTACACTGGGCTTCTTTTAATTGTTGTTGAAGTGACATAAAATTTGGAAACAGATAGGTGTGGCGCTGTTGGATAAGCACTCGACCATTAATGTTGGTTTGAACTGCAAGGTTAGCTGCTCCTTGGAAACCTTATATAGGGTTGCTGTGAGTTGGAACAGACTCGACGGCACTTAACAACAGATAGTGATTGTGGTACAACCTGATGATCATAAGTAAAGGTCACTGATTGTACATGTGAAGAATGCGGAAATGGCAAATGTTTTGTTACATGTATGTGTACCGCACACGCACGCACGCACACACACACACACACACAAAGCATTTTATATGAGCCAATGCAAAAGCAAGATGCATTTTTCCAACTCATTCCCATGTCAAAGCATAAAAAATAAAAAACTAAAAACACACATGCACCCTCGCAATAATGTGTACAAATCTGAAAATGAAAGACTCAATTTGAAGTTCTTGAGAGCAAGGTTTTGAAAGGGCAGAGATTGCTCAATGGAGCTTTCTTACGGGTGAATCCACTGTTGACACTGGCACCCATGATCAAATCAGACATAGGGGTCTGTGGGGGAGGCTATGATATTTACTGTATTTATGAACAGATTGTCTTAATTAACTATTGAAAGGGCACAAAGAATATTGATCAATCATATGTAAGGAACAGTCACGTAAAATGAAAACCTATGCTCCAACCATCAATTTCGGAAAAAGAAAATAGCATTACCTTTGAATTTCCCTGCATGCTCCTCTGAGGCACGCCTCCTGCCCCCTCCCCCCCCCCCATAATGTCCCTCTCAGAAGTTAACTAATTAATTAACCAAAACCATCGTCTATTCTGATTCCCAGCGATTCCATGGGATGTCAGAGTAGAATTGAGCTCCACGGGGCTTTCAATAGCTATAATCTTAGGAATCCTGGTGTGGCACTGTAGGATAAGCACTGGACTGGTAAACCACAAGGTCAGTAGTTCAAACCCACCAGCTGCTCCTCAGAAACATTATACAACAGGGGCAGGGAACGTTCAGCCTACAGGCTATACAAGAACCGTGAAATCATTTGGTCTGGCACTGCTAAGGCAACCACAATTCCTTCCAACCATCCAAATATAGCAGGTTAATTTTTAAGTTGATAAATTTGTATGGCCCGCAAACAATGTTATAAATATCCAAGTAGCCCTTCAGAAAAAATGGTTTCCACCCCTGCTATATAGAGTCGCTGTGAGTTGGAACCGACTCCACGGCACACCATCACCACCACCATCATTCTTCTGTGGAGTCCCAGTGTGGCTCTGTGGGATAAAGCACTGGACCACAAGGTTGGTTTGAATCTCAAGGTCAGTGGTTCAAACTTACCAGCCGCTCCTTGGAAACCCTATACAGGGTTGCTGTGAGTTGGAACCAACTTGGCTCGATGGCACTTAACAATAAGAAGACCAGGACTTCTGGGTGGATTTGAACCACCAACCTTTTGGTTAATAGTGGAGTGCAAACTGAATCACCCGGGGACCCACTCAGAGGCAACTACACCTAAATTTTCTGTGTTCCTCATTCCCTTCCTTTTCACCATAGTTTGACCATGCATATTAGAATCCCTAAACAACACTTGCTTATGTTTGAACGTTGATGACCACAATGGTACCCAATGTATTTCTCTACAACTGGCTTTTATTGCTGGGGCTGTCCAACAGCATGTGCCTGAAATTTATCAATTTTGACAGGTAGTGCTGTCTTTGTAATTGTGATGCTACTACCTCAGACAGACAAAGCAAATGAATAAATAATTCAATGTCCAGACATTAGGGTCAAGATGTGAAAATGGGAAAGGAAATGCCCCTCTGGAGAAGCTGCTGGCTTTCCAAACAGAACAAGCTGATCCAGACCAAAGGAAAGAGGCAACACAGAAACAGCAGATGCACCAATTCCAAATGTAGCAGCAGGAAATGAATGGTTTGAATAGACTTCTTGGAAAACGCACGCACATTTATATAAACATGCGCATAAACCATCAAGTATGGTGGACTCTCAGTGCCCAGAGCTATGAGGTTGAGAACATTTGCAAATACGATTTCCCTAGATAACAAGAAACAACAGCGTATCCAATAACGTCTGGAGCACTTAATGCATGCTGGGCCAAGCAATCTGTGGTTTTCTAGAAACTATCTCACTTCTTCTCATGGATTCTTCATAAATCCTATGACATGGATTCTCTTATTATGTCCATTTTACAGAAATGGAAAACTAAGAGTTCATCTGGGATAGATGGATAAGTAACTTCCTTGTAACTTCCCTGTTCAAGATGAAATAGTTAAGTCAGAAGCAAAACTAGAATTTGAACCCAGCTGGTCCGACTTCATGACGCTGCACTGAATTCACTGTCTAGGTCACACTGAGTGGTATATATATGTATATATATATATATATATATATATATATATCTTTAGAATATTCCCAAAGAAAGAAAAATAATCAGAAGTCATTCCTGTTCTTCGAGAAGTGGCAAACTTTGGCCCAGAAAAGAGCTTTAGGCATTGTAGTGAGTCAGAAGCCGAGCTCAGCAAATACTGATTGAGTGTATCCTGGACATTTATCATGTATCCTTTTAGCCATGGGTTCCTTCCAGCAGCCACATTGTTTTCCCAGGGCCCAGGCCAGTGCCAACTAGACTAGACATTGAGGAGATTCTGGCAAACTTCTCACTAACTGCACAAGTTCTGTTCCTCATGACAATTAAGTCCAGGCTCTGGCCAAGAGTATAGGAGAGGCCCTGAGGTTAATAAGGAAACTGTTGTTGTTAAATGTCACGGAGTCGGTTCTGATGCACAGCAATTTTGAATAGTGTTTCTGAGGAGTAGCTGATGGGTTTGAACTGCTGGCCATGTGGTAAGCATTCCAGATCTCATCCTACAGAGCATCAGGACTCCTAATAAGGAAGAACAGGAGTGATTTTGGAGCCTACAGGGGATTTACTGAACTGCTCACTGACACCCCACCCCCACAGTCTACCCTCTCTTTCTCAACAGGTGGTCAATCTTCCTTGGTCCTGAGATTTCCTAGAGCTGTGAAGACATGCACAGCTCAACCCTGTGAGCCACATGACCTGGGTGGTCCCATCTGGTTTCTTCAGCTTCTACTGACATGGCTCCCTTACCTCGACCACCTTTTTGTCCTCTCACCCCCGATTTCCCTGGGGTTCCAATGCCAATTCCTGTAGAGCCTGTTTCTCCTTTGGGGCCAGGCAGGCCGGCGGGTCCAGGCACTCCGGTGATACTGGATCCTAGGAGGAGACACAGAAGGAGGGGCAGGACTCAGTGGGGTGAGGCCCTCATGCCTAATTCACTTGCTTCAGGTCTGAGAGGTCTGCCACACAGACACCAGTAGATGAATACTGAAGTAACACGAAGAACTCATTTGGGTAGGATGGACCTCATCCTCCTTCTTCATCACATCAAGGAACCCCAGTTGGGTCCAAGCATCTGGGATAAACTTCCGTGAAGAAGTCATGGCCAGCCAGGCTTCTGGAAGAACCATTGTCCATCTCTTCACACTCGAGGGTTGTCCTTACCTGAAGTTCCAGGGGCACCCTTAGTGCCTGGAAGCCCATTTAAACCACTTAAACCGGGAAGTCCAGGGTAGCCTGGGGGAAGAGAATGTCAGAAATGGCTTCAGCAGCTGAGTCAGAGAGGAGCAACAAGAGGTAGCAACCAGTCCTGCAGGGCACTGCAACCTTCTCATTTTAAAGGTCCTGGTCCTTTCTGAGGTGTCACCTAGTACCCTAAAGGAGAACAGACCACCCCTAGGACCTCTGCCCAGCACTCTAGATTTCTCACAACATTTATCAGAGATGGATACAGCTTCAAAAGTAAGGGACCTTCAAGGGAAACTCAAGAGTGGTAATGTCAAGACCATGAGCTGCCAATTCCAGAGATTGGTTCCAGAGACTCACTCCCTGATCTCTAAGTCGGGGAAAGGCTGTAAATGGCCAAGGAAAGACTTTCCTGCTAACTTCTCTCTCCTTGGCTTCTCACTCAATGACTGTCTTTCTTCCTTCGTCTTCATCCTCCTTTCCTTTTCTTCTGCTCCCAACAGCCCTCATACAATGCAGGCAATAACTCCCTGGGTATGGCTTATCTTCATCTTTGTTGTTGTTGTTAAGTGTCATCGAGTCAGTTCCGACTCATATCAACCATGTATAGGGTTTCCGAGGAGCGGCTAGTGGGTTTGAACTGCTGACTGTGGCTCAAATCGACCTTGTAGTCCAGTGCTTATCCTACAGCGCCACGTCAGGACTCCTCTTCTCATTAGTGTCTCCCAAATTTGTGAGAGAAGGATACTTTCTCTCCCCACTGCCTACACCCAATGACACATACCTTTAGTTCCTACAATGCCAGAGGGTCCCAAGGGTCCAACTGCTCCTGGATGACCAGGAGAACCTGGGAGTCCTGGTTGTCCTCTCGGTCCTGCAATCCCAGGGAATCCTAAAAGTGAAACCAAGGTCTAAGATCAGAAAGGAGCTTGGCTTGAATTTAATCCTAACCCTTTCAGAATAAAGTTGTCATGTGGGATGGTACCTGGGGAGCCAGGAAGACCAACATCTCCAGATATTCCATCTTTTCCATCTTCACCTTTATTGCCTGGGAAACCAATATCACCTACTGGGCCATGTTTTCCTTTGACACCTACACCAAGACAAATGCGGTAGGATCAGGTCACATTTCAGGGAATGTGTTCTTCTAGGGGAGAGGGTGAGCAGGAGGTGAAAGCACCTTGAACTGAGGGTGCCAGATCTAGGAATAATCAGTCTAGTGAAAAGAACTATGGTAGCTATCTACCCAATTGAAAGGTAACTTATTCTGTGTGCCCGCAGAACCAGGAACAGGGGGTAGGCATGCTCAAACACAGTTAATATCATTATCTCTGAAACTAAGGGGTGGATACCATTATCCCAGAGGCCTCTGCTCTAAAGGAAAGCAGGTTGGTTTGCTTGGGGAAAGTGTGGGCTGCCTGTGAATGAATATGTTTCAAGAAGGAATCTTTCTGCACTGGATGGAAGTTGCACAACTTGGAGCTGATCCCAAAATTCCTGCCATCCCTCAAGTTTGGAGGAATCTGTGAGGCATATACTATGAAAGTATAGCAGCTTTACCTTCAATACCAGAATCTCCACGTTGTCCCTTGGGTCCTGGGCTTCCAGGAATTTCAAGTGTCTGGCCTATATCTCCTAGGGAATATAGAAACATTGTTCAAACTGTCAGGAAAAGGTATAACTTATTTTGCACCCAAGAAAATTTTTGAATGCAAAATCTCTTGTGACTTGACCCATCACCAGCAAGGAGCTGGGACACTGCCAGGCTGCTACTTTAGCAGATCTCCACTGGGAAACACAGTAATCACTAGGCTCAGTATGGGCAGAGAAGATGACAGGAGGGAGCCTAACACGATATCAGAATGCAACTGTGATGACAGTAAGGGCGGGGGATCTTCTATAGCCAAAGTTCCCCTCTGCTGCTAACACTGGAAGGCAGATGGGTCAAATCCCATAGAAAAAGGACAGTTGTTTTCTTAGTTGCAAGACAGCCACACAGAACTTGGTAGGTACCACTGTTTGTTGCAAGGTCTTTGAGGACCAAGGGCTTCAAAGGGGCTTTGGCCAAGAGGGAAATGTAAATGAATTCACTTTTCCCTAAACATAGAATCTCCCCCAACAGAGCCTGCTAGAAATCCACCTTGTTTTAAACAACAACAACAAAAAAGTTAAAATAGAAAATGTTCCTTACCTTTAGTACCTGGAAGGCCACTTACTCCTGGGAGCCCGGGTGCCCCATTAAGACCCTGCATACCCTTCAAGGCAATATGGGAATCATCATTTCTGCCCAGAGCTCAGGGCTTTGCACCCTCCCACCCCCAGGACCACTGCCTGAGTCTGTGGCAGGGGTGGAGTAGAGGAGTATAGACTCGGGGAGGGGGGAGGAGATGATGAGGACAATGAGCAAATGGCAGAAATTGACAACCAAGTCAGGCCCCCTTCACTGCTCTGCAGATAAGTCTCCTACCATCTTCCATTGCATAGCTTTGGCGAGCCATTCATTATGCATACCAGAATTGTGCAGGGCTAGCCCTCCACTCTTGCTTCCACAGGGAGCACGTGATTTCTCTTATACCACGTAGCAGATGCTGCATGTGCAGGTGCTAGAGTCTGAATTTGAGTGGTTACCACTTTCACAGAAAAAGCTGCCTCCACTGACTAACATCCAACACACTCTGAATCTGGGAAGCAGGTTCACCCTGCCTTGAGCACAGTTCTTTCCCTAGGGTTGGTTGGGACTAATTTTCAGATGCACCCAGTAAAGACAAAGGCTGTCAGTGCCATGGGCAGGAATCCGAGTTCTGGGCTCTGTCACTATACTTACTGGACCACTATTCTACTACCACTATCCAGAACATTCGCTCTCTTCCCCCCTCTTTCCTCTCTTGGTGTTTTCCTGTCATTGTTGTTGGTGTTAAATACCCTCAAGTTGGCAACCCTGTATATGTGGGTTTGAACCGCCAACCTTGCGGTCCAGTGGTTATCCTACAGAACCACGCCAGGACATTATCTGCTTCTAATTCGGAGCTTTTGCTCACGTTGGGTTTTGTTGTTACGTGCCGACGAGTCAGTTCCGACTCATAGCGACACTGTATAGAGTTTCCAAAGAGCGGCTGGTGAGTTAGAACCGCTGCCCTTGTGGTTCAGGGCTTATCCTACAGTGCCACACCAAGCCTCCCAGGAAGCCTTTCCATCTTGCTTCCTTCCTTCTAGTGAGGCTAATGTTAACCTATTCTTGTGCTAATTCATTGCAGTAAATAACTTTTCTTTTTTCTGTCTTTCAGATATCAGCAGCCACAATGGGACAATAACCAGTCCAATTCAAATTTAAGCTAATTTGCGCCCCAACACATGAACCAAGCCTTTCAGCCAAAGGAACCAACTTATTAAACCCGCAGCAAGATTTCCGGATTTCACGGAACACAAAACCCAGAACACTTCCTGTGAGCCTGCGCACTGAGTTAAGAATTGCATGGCCCTTTAAATTGAAGCATACAGGAGTTCGACCAATCCTGTTTTACCGCCCCCCACCCCACCCCACCCCCATTTATGACTATGTGTAATTTATCTGTCTGTTTTCTTCTAATTCTGAGAAAACTCAGATAGTCCGGGAGTTAGATCTGAGAAACCTTCCTCCTGGCTCCTTGCACTGTGCTTTGCAATACAACTTTGTCTTTGTCAGAGACCCATGTGCAGAGATTGGATTTCTGTGTACACCAGGACAGGGATCTTTTTTTGGTTCATTTACAAGTGCATGGTAGTTAGGACCACCCAGTTGAGAACTATTTCTTTGGAAGTTGCTTCAGGTGTGTGTGTTTGTGTGGGAGTTATCTCCACCAGATAGGCAGATGTTTTTTAAGGACAGGGAATTTGCCCACAGGGCCGGTACAGGTGTTCTGTGACCCAGTTCATTTAGACTCTTCTAACACTAATCATTTTATTGCTGCTATTTATCCAGAGCTTGCTGTGTGCCAGCTCCAATACAAAGTGTTTTCCACTTATCGTCTCATTTAATCCTCTCTACTGGAGTCCTGGTGTGGCACTGTGAACTAATGCACCAGACTGCAAAGCCGTTTGAACTGCAAGGTTGGCAGTTCAAGCTCACCAGCTGCTCCTCGGAAACCCTGTACAGGGTCGCTATGGGTCGGAACCGACTCGACGGCAATTAACAACAACAACTGTGTGAATGAAGGAGCTCTGGTAGCGTAGTGGTTGCGAATCGGGCTGCGAACCTTAAGGTCAGCAGTTCTAAACGACCAGTGGTTCCGCGGGAGAAAGATGAGGCTTTCTGTTCCTGTAAAGATTTACAGCCTTGGAAACCCTGTACAGGGTCGCTATGAGTCGGAACCGACTCCACGGCACATAACCAACCAACCACCACCACTGTGTGAATGAGGTTTGGATAGAATGCCTGGTTTTGACAGATAAGCAACGTGAGGTTCAGGGAAATTAAGTGATGCGCCTATGAAAACAGAGCTAATGAGGGATGCAGGTGACATTCAAACCCTAGCCTGTGTCTTCCCCAAACCGGTTGTTGCTTCTCGTGGGACTTCAAAGACCTTCTTATGAAAACATCAAGCTGTCTGTACTGAATTTTTATAATGTGCCAAGACTCCGTGTGGAATGCTGGCAGTGGGGCGAAGACAAGAAAGCGTGTATGGGAGTCCTTGTTCTCAAGCCCTACGGATCTTGTTAAGGAAATCACACCCACACAGATCCCGCTAGGATTAATCTAGGCAGTGAGCAGGGTAGGGGGTCAACAGGGCAGGAGCTCAGGGGTTCCTGAGGAGATGGGGCCTAGACTGGGGCCTGGGGGACAGCAGGTATTAGGCTACTTCAGAGGAGGAAGGCAGGAACAAAGATACAGAAGAGGGGCTGCTCCGGAAGGGGTAACAGCTGTAACACTCAAGGAGAGGGAGTTGTCTGAAGACATCTTAGGGGAAAGGCACTGGGAAATTGGGTGGGTTCAGAAAGATGAACAGGGGCATTTCCTGGGTGAAGAGACAGGAAATGGGACACACTTACACTTTCTCCAGGCATTCCCGGGAAGCCTGTGATCCCAGTGGCCCCCTTCAGTCCAGGCAAGCCCAGTAGTCCCAGGGAGCCAGGGGGACCTGGCCTTCCAACAAGTCCTTTGATAGTGTTGGGGAATCCAGTAGCTCCAGGGCGGCCTGGTGGTCCAGGGTGGCCAGCCTCTCCTTTGTCGCCTGGGAAAGAAGCAAATGGGCTTAGAGGTCAGCTAGAGGAAAGAGAAGGCCCACTTGTCAAGGTGCATGTGCCCAGAGTCACAGGCATAGGCTTGGGAGCAGGTGAGGTGGGGTGGGGTAGGTGCCTCCAGCTTCAGGGGACACCACTCAGGCAAACCCAGCTCCAACAGTGGGAAGGCTGCCCAACACTCATGCCCATTACCTGCTAGGCTCCCCCAAGTGGTGTCACAGCCTGCAGGGTAAACACTCAGTTCCATAGCAACTGTGACAAATGGCAGCCCTGAGGCCCAGGGAAGGTAACCTCCTAGCACCTCCAGCTACCACCTATGGCTGCTCTTGAGAGGCCTTGTAAGGGAGGACTTTTCTCAAGATGGAATTCAAGTTTGCTCATCAAACTTTTCTGGGGCTTTTCTCTGGCCCATTCCCTGCCCCAGCACCTCTGGGTCCTGAAAATCCGTTTGATCCTGTTGAGCCCCGGGAGCCTTTGTCTCCTTTGAACCAAAGATTCAGCATGGGAGGTCTTGGGCTGGGTTCTCCTACTGGCCCCGGATCACCTCTGTCTCCTGTGGGGTTGGAGATCATGACATCAGGGAGAGAGAGAGCTTAGACACGGGGTCAGGCCTGGGCTGATCTAGGATATTCGTTTTTCCCACACCAGCCTCTGGCTTAGTTTCAGGGCCCTTTCATGTTCCTCCCCACTCTCATTCTCCCAACTTAGTATTTCTATTTATTTATGCCGTTTCCCTCCCTAACCAACTTTACACCATATTCAAAACTCTCCTTCCAGAATCATATGGAATGGTCTCTAGCATGCAATGGTAAGTGATTAGGTCTTTTGGTTTCAAAGGACATAATTCAGAAGCTGAAAATCTTATTATCTAACACGGGGCTGGTATAAGCCACAGCAATGGCAAAGTCCATCAGTAAAACATATCTTTGCAAGTGTGGATGGCAGTTCCAGAATTTAATTCCCTAGCTCACCTTTTTCACCAGGACTACCAGTAGATCCAGATGTTCCAATTCTTCCTGTTGACCCAGAGACTCCCTTCAGTCCAGTAGCACCAGGAATACCAGGGAGACCCGGTATCCCTGGAAAACCTATCAGTCCAGTGGAGCCCTTCTCGCCTATTGAGAGACAAGAACTTTTATGAGGCTCACAGATTTATGTACAGGGAGACGGAGATGTTAAATAACTTGCCAAAAGTCATGCAGCTAGGATGCTGCAGAGAAGGTCTCTCTAATGTCAAAGCTCATTCATGCTCTTAAGGTCATATCTTTTGCTACTTTGTTAGGAGTTCATATGGGACACAGGAAAAAAAAAAAAAAAAGCCTAGGGCCAGGAAGCAGGGAACTGAGCTCTAGTCCTGTCTTGGCCGCTAACCAGTTATGTGACCTTGGCTCAGTCACTTTCTCCTGTATAAAATGGAGAAGGTACCTGCCCAACTTCTAAAGAATTTCAGAGCCATACAGGAAGAATTAAAGGTTATATGAGAGGGGTCGTGCAAGTGAGCTGCTACTCTCCCAGGCTTTGCTGACCAGTGTTCCACCCAGCAGGCAGTGGCCGTGATTTGTCTTGGCTGGAGGTCCTTGTGTAGCCCTGTTGTTGTGTTATCAAGTGCTATCAAGTCTTTCCAAGAAGTGGCTTAGTGGGTTTGAACCGCTGAGCCTATGGTTAGCAGTCCAGGACTTCTTGTTGTTAAATGCTGCCGAGTCGGTTCTGACCCGTAACGACCCTGTATAGGATTTCTGAGGAGCGGCTGTGTGAGCTTGAATCGCCAACCTTTTGGTTCAAACCAACTTTGCAATCCAGCACATTAACCCACAGTGCCATGCCAGGACTTGTGGTCGGTTCCGACCCATACTGACCCTGTACAGGGTTTCCAAGGCTGTAAATCTTTATGGGAGCAGAAAGCCTCATCTTTCTCCCACAGAACAGTTGGTAGCTTCGAACTGCTGACCTTGTGGTTCGCAGCCCGCTTCACAACCACTCAGCTACCAGAGCTAGTGTAATTGTGTAATTACACCCCAGTGACAAGACCTGATGTAATCAGCGCTGATCTAATTTTCTGTATGTTGTAAATCCTCGCTTCTAGGATGTTAATGAGACCAGATGCAATCTGCAGGATTAGGTTGTATCTTGACTGAGTCTCTTGAGATACAAAAGAGATTAAACAAGCAAGCAGAACTCAGAGAGATCTTCTGTGATGCCAATGAGGCCAGATGCAATGAGGTCAGGATTAGGTGGTGGTTGTTGTTTGTTGTAAAGTGCTGTTGAGCCAGTCATAGCAGCCCTGTGTCAGGTTTCAGAGGAGCAGCTGGAAGGTTTGAACTGCCAGTCTTGCAGTTAGCAGTCCGGTGATCATCCTACAGCGCCACACTAGGACTCCCTTGCCTAATAAAGTTGACACAAGAGCCCTGCCCACCTCTCTCCCCACATCCCCCTTCCTAGGCAGAAAGGAAAGGGCAGGCTGGGCAGCTTGGATGCCCCCGCTGGTGACTAATGCATTGGCGATCACATCACTTACCCTTTGGGCCCGGGAGGCCTGGCAATCCTGTGTCTCCTGACATGCCTGAGCTCCCCGGGAACCCTACTATCCCTTGAGATCCAGGAAGGCCTTTGAGTCCAGGCAGACCTCTCTTTCCAGTTGACCCCGGGAGACCTGCCTCACCTCTGGAGCCTTTCTTCCCAGGATATCCTGTATCAGCACAGGAGAGAACACAGGACAGCTGTCAAGCTCCGCCTTGGGTCCATTTGGGCCATTGCCCATTCCCATGGATGCTGGTTGATTGGCTTGTTGGGTTTTGTAAAGAGCTCTTTAATCTTGGCCTATGCAGGCTACTAACAGGCAGAATTCTGAGTCACCTTCCCCAACACCTCCATCCCCCCCACCCCCAAGCACCACACCAATGGTCATTCCCTCCAGCATGGCACTTCTTCACCCTCTTGGAATGTGATTCATTCTGTAGCCTTTGAGCGAAGCTCTGGGAAGCCAGTGTGGCAAGGGAGCTCCCTTTTCCTGGTACTTCCTGTCTGGATCAACTCACAATGGCTGTTTCTTGAGACAATTGGTGAAGGCAAGGTTAAAGCTGAGCTGTTGTTTCAGCCTCCCAGGGAGCCACGCATACAGGGCTGCCCTTTTAATCCCTCATGCAAGCAGTTAAATCAGCCAGTTCCTTGGCATTAAGGTTGAAAGACCCCCTAGTGGCAAATACTGCAGAAATCCCCAAGGCCCATTTGGTCTCCTAGGTATTCAGAGACTTTAACCATGCTTTAAATTGGTCAATGGGATTAACCTCCTGAGCTGCTGCCAACGTGGAATGTTCAGGTACAAAGCAAGGAAAATTTAAAAACCAAAGGATTAAATCAACGATGACAGAGGTATTTGGGCCCCCAAGGGCCTATGTGAAAAGCATCAAGTAGCTACAAGCCCCAGGACTGGAATGGAAGGCTGCGAAGGGAGGGATTCCGCTACAAGGGAAGGAAGCATAATAGGAGCCAAGCCCACTGCATGAGTTCAGAGATCCCCGGCCAGCCTTGCAGGCCACAGCAGGTTAGAGTTTACAGTCAGGTTACAGGGTACGGTCCTGAGCGGCAAAGCTGGCAAGAGTATTAGTCTGGGAGCTCGTACACTGTGTCTGCTCACCTGGACAGCCTTTGTGAAGACCCCAGAAATATAGAAGGACAAGGGGGAGAAAAAGGATATTAATGACTGCAAATAACTCATGGGGAGACTTCGTCTCTCAGACTTTGGACATATTATTAGGAGGGACCAGACCCTGGAGAAGGACATGGTGCTCGGTAAAGTAGAGGGTCAGCTCAAAAGAGGAGGGACCCCTAATGACAAGAATTGGCACAGCAGTTGCAACAATGGGCTGGGCAGTGTCTCATTCTGTGGTACAGGGTGTTGCTATGAGTCAGAACCGACTCGATGGCACCTTAAGGACAATAGTCAGCCGGGAGGGAGGGGAGGTCATGTAGACACTGAGGCAGCGTGAGGAAGATGGTGCCAAAAAAAGGCAAGCTTCAAATACTAGATTGGAGGCTCATTGCTGACTGAAAGACACTTTGGGCATGGATCCTCAGGGGCATGCTTATCTGAGAGACAGGTCACCAACGTGATCACACTCTGCTCAAGTTCTACTTCTAACCCAGAAGGCAATGGAGACTGGGCTACACTTCTCTAATTGGGGATGGCAGGGGAGAGGATGAAGCAGGAAAAGAGGAAGCGAGGATATAAACCCCCCAAAGCAAACCCACTGCTGCCGAGTCCATTTCAACTCCTAACCCCCTATAGGACAGAGTAGGAGGAGCTGCTCCATAGACTTTCAGAGACTGTCAAAATCGATGGGAGCCGACAGCCTCAGCTTTCTCCTGCAGACCAGCTGGTAGGTTTGAACCTCCAGCCTTATGGTAAGCAGCCCAAGGCTGAGCCCACTGTGCCACCGGGGTTCCTTAAGTGAGGAGATAGGGGGGAGGAAAAAATTAAACCAAATCAGTTGCTGTCAAGTTAGTTGAGCCTCTTGGTGGCCCCACGTGTTGCAGATTGCCCGTGATTTCTCCCAAGGCACCTCTGGGTGGGTTCAAACCTTCACCGTTTCTGTTAGTGCCATCCAGGGACGGTTTAAGGGAGTGAGTATGGGAGGGGGCAAATGATTGGTTGTAATATTGGAGTCCTGGTGTGGTGCTGTAGGGCCGGCGCTGGACTACTAACCCACAAATTCGGCAGTTCAAAGCCCCCAGACGCTCCTTGGAAACCCAATATGGGGTGGCACTTAACACCAACAAACAACAATCTTGTGAGCGCGACACTGTAGTAGTTGGCTCTGACTGGCACTGCGAAGGCGGCTTGACACTTGGAGATTAGGAAAGTCCAACTTCATTTCAATTCGGACCAAGTCCGAATTGTCCCTCAGGGCGCCTGGATCCAGAGTCCAGCTTAACTCTGCCAAGCTGGGGCTGTTCCTCCTGTTGACCTACCTGACACGCCGGGAAAACCTGTAGTTCCTGGGAGACCAGGCTTCCCCTTGATGCCAGGTAGGCCACCAGGCCCTGGCGGACCTGTGGGGCCTGAGTGTCCTGGTGATCCAGGGTTACCACGTTCACCTTTGGCACCCAGCAAGCCCGACTTCCCCAGCAAACCTGATGAAAGGAAAGGGCAGATGATCACAGTCTAGACTGAAAGCAGGGACTGGGTTTGTAAACCAGTATCCAGGAGAACTCATCCCAGCAGTGATCCAGAAGCTTTGCAAGCACGTGTGGTCACTTCTAGAGTTACAAAGATATAGACATGGACTTAGGCCACTTAAAGAAATTTCAAAAGAAAAGACTAAAAAGAGAGACAGAGCAAACAGAAATTTTATATAAATCCCTTAAGTAATCCATCATCCCAGAAATCGTTCCCATTCATGCAAGTATAAGTATTCCAGTTACTGAAAGGCTTTTGTGCAGATTGTTAGGTAAGAGTCACCCTTGGGTCCTCGAAGGCCAGAGTCTCCAGGAAATCCTCTGTCCCCTGGCAATCCCTGGAGGCCTTGCTCTCCCGGAGCACCATTTTCAGCATCAAAGATGTCACCAGGGGTTCCCTTGGAACCAGATAAACCTGGATTGCCAACCTTCCCAGGCAAGCCATCTTTTCCAGGGAGCCCAGGAAACCCAGGCAAGCCCTTTTCCCCACGAGGTCCAGGAAATCCTAAATGTAAAGAGACAAAAACAAAAGGCCATAGATGGTCACAAACATTTGCCTGCGGAAGAGAGCTCCAAGACAGATTCTTACTGTTATTTTAAATACAAAAATAACATCATAATAAGGTGGGTCACTTCTCTTGAAGATTAGGAATCTCTGGACCTAGGAGGACTAGCCCTGAGACACGGATGGTACCATGTGACCTGGAGAAGATTCTGCTTCAGTGAAGACCCGCCGTGTTCCTGGGGCTCCAACATTTGCTGACAAGACCACCTGGCAAAAGCCCCAACCTCTTCTGGGCTTGCTTAACTCCCACTGGGATTCTTCCCTCTTCCTGACTGGAGGGAGGGAACTGAGGCACCAATAAACTCCAAGAGCACATGGCTCAAGATAGATGAGATCATGTTGTAGGGCTCTGGTGGTTCAACTGGAGCATCAACTGGGGCTGGGGAGCTCTAGTTAAAACACAGAGGGCAGGGCCCCACCTCTGCTGTTTCTGATCAGTAGGTCTTAGAGAAGGGCCAAGAATTTGCATTTCTAGCATGTGGTTAGGTGCTGCTGAAGCTGCTGGCCCAGGCACCACACTTTGAGAACTGTTTGTTGTTGTTGGCTGGTGGGTTTGAACTATTGGTGTAGTGTTAAACAACAAACCACAGGTTGCAACGGGACAGGAGAAAAGCAACAGAAATGGAATGTACGACGTCCCTTTGACCGATCTGAATCTCTTTCTCAGTCAGTCTCCAACGGCTCTTGTTCTGATCTGCTGTCATTCTAAGGTTCTCATTAAACCTTCCCAACCCCACCAGACAGTAGACTTTGTTGTTAAGTGCCCTCAAGTCAGTTTTGACTCATAGCAACCTTCTACAGGGTTTCCAAGGAACGACTGGTGGGTTTGAACTGCCCACTTTGTCGTTAGCAGTCCAGTGCGTATCCTACAAGCACCACACCAGATAGGACTCTGAGAGTAGATTTAGCTTCCTGTAGCCGGAGAATTGCCACAATCCAAACACACACTCATGCCAAAGGAGAAGCTCCTTTTCTTACCTGGCAATTCAGGGAGATGGACTAACCCATGACTTCCTGGCTCTCCTTTAGTGCCATGCAATCCAGGCTGGCCGGGAGTCCCAGGGTAGCCACGGGCCCCTTTAGAGCCTGAAATGTGAACATAAGAAGTGAGGGGAAAGCAAAGTTAGTGCAGCTGGGCATGGCATCTGATGTTCAGTCAAGATGTTCAGTCTCTTTGAGGGCCTCTCCTAGTCTCCTCACCTTCCACACTGTTCTCTCTATTGCCTCAGTCCCTCCCAAAGCTGCCCCTCTCAGGAAAAAGACAGATTCCCGAATGCTGCTGGGTTGGACTCTGCTTCCTTAGGCTCAATGGCTTTCTCTGGCCCCATTACATACCTGGAACTCCGGGAGCTCCTGGGAGGCCTGATGGACCGTATGCCCCAGTAATAATACATGGCAACATAATTCCTGTAAATGGGAACATGTAAGCATTGTTGACCCCACTATGTCAAGGGAGATTTCCTGTGGTGCTGTAGGATAAGTACAGGACGGCAAGGTCGGTGGTTCCAACTCACCAGCCTCTCCTCAGAAATCATATACAGGGTCGCTAGGAGTCGGAACATGCCCCTTTACTCCCAGTCCCTCCCATTTCTTGGAATGACCACATTCTTCTTCCCAGTTAGTAGCTGGCATCCCAGGCAGAAGAATCTTGGCATCAGAAACTCTCCCAACTTATCCCTAAAGTGCAATTGTTTACAGATGCGAATGTCCTTAGTGTCTAGGTGCCAAGATCTTACTTCCCAAACCATTGAAGCTGTTCCTAACAAGGTTTCCTAGAGGTAGCCTATGCAGGAATAGCAGCAAATGGCAATTGCCTCCTCACCCTGCCATCAGACAGAGTTTCTCCCTGGGAGGTGGGGGAAGGGGGCTGGGGTTAGTCTTGGTGGTACTGGTGGTTGTATGCTACCAAGTTGGTTCCGACTCACAGCAACCCTGTAGAGGGTTTCCAGACCTGTAAACCTTTACAGGAGCAAAATGTCTCATCTTTTGCCCATAGAGTGACTGGTAGATTCAAACTATTGACCTTGTGGTTAGCAGCCCAACTCATAATCTACTTTACTACCAGGGCTCCTTGGGGTTAGTCTTAAAAGCCTATTATACCCATATGACAACCGTGGAGGGTTTGAAGTCAAAACTCCTCAGGTTCACATGTTCTGTCCTTTTCTTGGAATGAGGCTTTCCCCAAACCACTGGGTTTGGGGGACACCTCACGTGGGATCTACTGAGACCTATTTAATGTCCTTGCTAAGTTGAACCTGTATTTCTGTACCAGTTGAACACTTTTATCCATGAAAGACAAACTAAGACCCTTCCTTCAGGTCCTCATTTGAAACTGTCAGCTCTGCTACTGAGGGAAAAGGGGCAGTCAGTTTCCATATTCAAGACTTCCAAACAGACACAACACAGCCCTTCCTCTAGCAAATTCTTTCTTGTTCATTCATAATGCAAATAAAAACTCTGTAAGATCACAGAGGGAGGCTTAATAAAATACTGGCAAACAAATTGTTTGGCGGCTCCCTCAAGTGCTATTTACAAACAATTGCTATACTAATTAAAATTAAGTCTTGCCTATTCATTACAACTATCAACACTTGCGGAAACAGCAGTCAAGAGATCAGACGACGTATTGCATTGGGCAAATCTGCTGCACAGGAACTTTTTAAAGTATTGAAGAGCAGAGATGTCAGCTTGAGAACTAAGGTGCGCCTGACCCAAGCCATGGTATTTTCAATAACCTCATATGGATTGCGAAAGCTGGACAGTGAATAAGGAAGATCATAGAAGAATTGATGCCTTTGAGTTGTGGTGTTGGTGTTGGAGGAGAATACTGAAAGTGCCATGGACTGCCAAAAGAACCAATAGATCTGTTTTGGAAGAAGTACAACCAGAGTGCTCCTTGGAGGCTAAGATGGCTAGGCTTCGTCTTTCATACTTTAGACACATTGTCCGGAGAGAACAGTCGCTGGAGAAGGATGTCATGCTGGGAAAGGTGGAGGGTCAGAGAAAAAGAGGAAGACCCCCCAGTGAGATGGATCAGCCAGGTGGCATCATTGATGGTGTCAAGTGTGGCGTCGGTAGTGAGGTTGGTCCAGGATCGGACATGGTTTCGTTCTGCTGTACATGGGGTCGCTATGAGTCGGTTCCGACTCGATGGCACCTGACAACAACAACATTCATTACAACGGAGTCCTGGTGTGGCGCTGTGGGTTTATACACCAGACTGCAAAGCCATTTGAACTGCAAGGTCGCTGGTTCAAGCTCACCTGCTCCTCCTTGGAAACCCTAGACAGGGTCGCTATGGGTTGGAACTGACTCCATGGCACTTAATAACAACAACAACATTCATTAAAACAATCCCCTAAGGTTTGCTTTAAGCCACAGGGCCAAACAGGTCTAATAAACTGCTATAGCCTTTGCCTGTTGTTGTTGTTATGTGCCGTGGAGTCGGTTCTGACTCATAGCGACCCTACCCAGGGTTTCCGAGGCTGTAAATCTTTACGGGAGCAGACTGTCTCATCTTTCTCCTGCGGAACCGCTGGTAGTTTCGAACTGCTGACCTTGAGGCTCGCAGCCCGATTCATAACCATTACGCTACCAGAGCCTTTGCCTGTTGTTAAGATAAATCACACATTGTATTTCTGAAAGCTATGTATACAACCTATGATTCAGTCTACTTAGTCAGACTCTCTTCTCTTTGTAAATATAAAGGCCTGATGACATTTTTAGCTTCCTCATTTTATGCCTACATCAAGGTTGGCAACTGAGCAGTATAAAGTGTTTGTTACGAGGATGGGCACTGAGCCTGTATCCTAGTTCTGCTCAAAAGAAGCTGTGTAAGAAGATCCTTAACTTCTCTAAACCTCATGTGTAAAATGGGAACTACCTACCTTATTTGGTTTTTGTGTGTTGGTGTTGTCAAGTGCAGTTGAGTCCGTTCTGGTTCACAGTGACCCTGTATAGGGGTTCTGAGGAATGGCTGGTGGGTTTGAACCACTAACCTTCAAGTTAGCAGTCCAGTGCTTATCCTACAGCGCCACATCAGGACTCTGGTGTTTCTGTGGATTACATGAACTAGTGCTAATGGCAATTAACATAGTGCTGGGCTCAATGAATAAGGGTTCTTACCATCTTACTTAGGGAGGAGGACTCAGACACTGTGGGTGTGGCGCTGTGGCTTAATGAGCTGGACTGCAAAGTCAGTTTGAACCGCAGAGTCGGCGGTTCTCGGAAACCTGATACAGGTCGCTATGGGTCGGAATGGAATCAATGACACTTCACTCAGATGAGCTAATAATACAAAGTCTATTTTCTAGTCTCTAACTCAGTCACTTTGGAGCTGAGCAGCAACTTTCTGCCTTCTATACCTTAGGTGTCTAGAGTCACATGGAGACGTTATCTGGATCTTCCTTAAGAGGTGGTGACACCACCTCTATTCTGACAGACACCACCTCTATTCTGACAGATATTGAGATGATGAAGCTATTGAGGATTTTCTCTATTGTCCATGGTCTCTGGGTGAGCATCTATAGTAAGATGCTTTTCTAGGAGAGGGCTCCCAAATTTGTGCTGGGCTCCAGTTGGAGTCCTTTGCACTAGGCTGAAGAACTGGCTTCATAAATGGTACCATGAAAGGGACCTTGCAGAAGACTCTGCTGCCTTCAAATGTTTCATTAGTCCATTGACTCCCATGTGTCAATGTGCACCAGCAGTTCCATTGTCTTAAACCAAGAACTAGGTTAAATGAATATAAATATATCTCTAGGCTGGGCCCAACCATTAAGCCTTCCATCTCCAATTTACCACATCAACCGAATGGATTCTTTTCATCTGTGACAGACAGATAAAAACAAAGCCTTTAGAGGATGAGGCCAATGACTGGCATTTGGAAAGGTTCCAGGACAAGAAAAAAATACATGTAATGATAAAAGGGAAGATGAGTAGAAACTGTTGTTAAGTGCCATCGGTGGGTTTGAACTGCTGACCTTGCAGTTAGCAGTCCAGTACTCAGCCTACAGAAGGAATAAAAGACATGCTTCCCTTCATAATTATGCTGTGGTCCAGTCCTGTACACCACACCAATTTTGTGCATTGTAAGCAAAGTCAAAAATGGCAAAAAAACAAACAAACCATAAAAACCTTCAAGTCATACTGCTATTCAAATCTTGTACTTTACATCCCTGTCTTCCACTTTACCTTCTTGGATTCAGAGCTTTCTCAACAAAGCAGTGGTCAGCTCTACCCATGTTCTGTTTTAGAAGTGAAATAATTATTCAGAATTCCCCTTATGAATGCAAAAATCCACCTTCAGAATAAAAAAGATCTTAGGTGATCACGATCCGGGCATCTCAATTTGCTGTGGATCCAGCACCAAAAGATGAGACCTAGGTGGATCTTTTCAGGCACTTTCCAAGGCAACTTGTGGCCCCAGTGATGTTTGGAAACTGAAGTTGCGTAAGGTACAGAACAGTTAGCCAGTGACATGCATGGTGCAGGCAATGGACCACTCTCAGCAGCTGCATGCCCACTTACTCCTGCATTCCCCATGTGTGCCAACAAGTCTCCAAAGCAGTGCCAGTGTTAGTCTTTGCACTGCAGGCTCAGGGTCACTCGTCCCTAACCAGGGACTCAAAACTGAACCAAAAGGGGGAGGGGATTGCAACCCTGGTGTCTGAGAACCTCTAGATGTAACTAACTAGGTCTCACCTCCCTCTGTGCCTATGGCTCCGTTAACTTTCTTCCTGCAGCAGCGGTCACCTAGACCAAGCAAGTAAAGAAGAAAATTAAACCAGGGCAGAAGTTCTTTGAGGACCTTGGGCCCCAACATGTCCCCCCAATTGAATTTTCTATCTGGGTTGAGAGGAGAAGGCTGATACCCACACAGGATCGAGCACAGTAATAACCAGGCTAGTCGAGTACTACCAGCATCTGGAACAGAACCTCTTTGGAGACACCAGTTGTCTTCTTGTCCAGGCAACATGGGCAAACTCTTAGAAATGTGTTTGGGGACAGTGAAGACTGGTGTGATAGATTTTTTTTTCTTAATAACAATGTGTATATGGTATGGTTTGGAGTCCTGGTGTGGTGCTGTGGGCTAATGTGTCAGACTGCAAAGTCGTCTGAGCTGCAGGGTTGGTGGTTCATGCTCACCCGCTGCTCCTTGGAAACCCTATACAGGGTCGCTATGGGTTGGAATTGACTCGATGGCACATAACAACAACAACAGCAACAACATATGGTATGGTTGGAAAGGTTGGTTGCAGTTATGTTTGAAGACATTTGAATTCCAGTCTGAGGAGTTGGGACATTGTTCTCTATAAAGCGGAGACCACTGGTAGTTTTGGAGTGATGAAAATGTGGACTGTTCAGGTATTAATTGGCACTAGTATGCACAGTAGAATTGAGTGGGAGAAAGTCTGGAGGTAGAACATGAGAAACTACTTAGGAACTTGTCCTTTACTCACTTATCCATCCCTCCAACCATCCATTTATTCCAACAAGCATACAGGCACCTGAGAAGCTAGGGATAAAATAATGAGAACTTAAGAGTAAGAAGAAAGGAAGTGAAGAGTATGAGGCGTTGCAATAGAAAAATAAGAGATCAATCTCAAGGTTTCAAACTTTAGATGCAAAGCAGTATGGTGCCAATAAACATACGAGGAGGCTTAAAAAAAAAAGTTCACGGAAAAATGCAGTTCAGAGATAACAGAATTTTTCCAGGAACTTTTTGGAGCCCCCTTGCAGAAGTTTAGAATAAGAGCTGTTCTGGTTGTATTAAGGAAGACTAGTTATAAGCATAGCATCTTCACAATATATAAGGGGAGTGAGGCATCACATGTTATAAATCCCGATATTCAAGTAGAATAAGAAATTATATAAAAGGAGGGATTTAAGGTATCATGTGGGGTTAGACTAGACACAACGAGGGTCTCTTTCCACTCTAATATTCTATGAATTGAGGAAAGGTTTCTCTCTGATGGGATGATATTAACAGACAACTTTGAGGACACCTTGTATAATTTCCCACTTATCAGTTCCTCAGCATTCATAGTAAATGGTCATACAGCTTCTGCCAGAATTCTTCCAGTGATTATGTGCGTCTAACCTCCCAAGACAACCTGCTACATTTTCATACAGCCTTGAAAGGAAGTTCTTCACTAAGTAGAGCTGAAATCTAATATTGTTTTACCTACAAAGCTTCCCCCAATACAATGCTCTTTATTTTACACATGAAAATGCCAAAGAAAATTCAAAGTACAGATTATAGCCAATGCAACCTCTTCTTGTAATATTTCATGCAATTGGATCACAGCAACATCTAACTGGATTCAGTTTTCCAGACTCAAAGGTATCTGATTCTGTAACTTACCTGGAAGCCCAGGAAGACCTTGTTGTCCTGGTAATCCATCTTTTCCTTGCTCTCCAGGAAGTCCAGGAAGTCCAGGAGACCCTGGGAGTCCAATTCCTGGGAGTCCAGTTGGACCATAATGACCTTTTTCACCTGGAAGTCCTGGGAACCCTTTATCTCCTGGAAAACCCTGTTTGGCATCACCCTAGTAAATACACACATGGGAAGAATGAAAATCCAACTCAGAAATGTATCTGGAGAGTCCTGAGAGTCTTTAACCACTGGAAAAAGAGGTTCCCTGTGTGACCAACTGAAGAAAAAATGCAAGCCTCTACTTGTAATAATATTGAAGTATTCTACCAGCTGCTCCTCAGAAACCCTATGCAGGGTTGCTATGGGTCGGCACTGACTCAACGGCACTTCACAACAACAACATGGGCAAAATATTGAATGATGCAGAAAGCATCAAAAGAAGATGGAAGGTATACATAGAGTCACTGTACTAAAAAGAAATGGTTGGTGTTCAACTATTTCTAGAGGTAGCATATGATCAAGAGCCAATGATACTGAAGGAGGAAGTCCAAGATGCATTGAAGGCATTGGCAAAGAACAAGGTACAGAGAAATGATGGAATTCAAACTGAAATCTTTCAACAAGCTGATGCAGCACTGGAGACACTCACTCATCTCTGCCAAGAAATTAGGAAGACAACTACCTGGCCAACTAATAAGAAGAGGTCCATATTTGTGCCCATTCCAAAGAGGGGTGACCCAACGGAATGCGGAAATCATTGGACAATAGCATTAATATCTCATGCAAGTAAAATTTTGCTAAAGAGAATACAAAAACGGCTTCAGACATACATTGACAGAGAATTTCCAGAGGTTCAAGCCAGATTCAGAAGAGAATGTGGAACGAGGAATATCATTGCTGATGTCTGATGGATCTTGACTGAAAGCAAATACCAGAAAGATGTTTACCTATGCTTTACTGACAATGCAAAGGCTTTCAATTGTGTGGGTCATGACGAGCTATGGACAATATTGCAGAGAATGAGTATTTCTGAACACTTAATTGTGCTCGCAAAGAACCTATACACAGACCAAAAGACAGTTGTTTCAACAGAACAAAGGAACACCAAATGGGTTAAAATTAGGAAAGGTGTGCGTCAGGCTTGTATTTTTTTCATCATATTTATTCAATTTGTATGCTAAGCAAATAATCTGAGAAGCTGGATTATAGGAAGAAAAACAGGCATCAAGATAGGAGGAAGACTCACTCATTAACAACACGTGATATGCAGATGATACAACCTTGCTAACTGAAAGTGAAAAGGACTTAAAATATTTACTGATGAAGATCAAAGTATGGGTTGCACCTCAATGTAAAGAAAACAAAATTCCTCACCACTGGACCAACAAACAACATCCATACAAATGGAGGAAAGATTAACGTTGTCAAAGACTTTATTTTGCTCAGATCAACCATCAACACTCATGAAAGTAGCAGTCAAGAAATCAAACAATGTAACTGGGAGATTTGAAATACTGACCTTGTGGTTAGCAGCTCAACTTCTTTAGACCAAATGATGGTGGAGTTATGTGCCATGGAGTCAGTTCCGACTCATGGCGACCCTGTATTGGATTTCTGAGGCTTTAAATCTTGTAAAGAAAACACAAATCCTCACCACTGGACCAATAAACCACATTCTTATCAACGGAGAAAAGATTGAAGTTGTCAAGGACATCATTCTTCTTGGATCAACTATCAACACTCATGGAAGCAGCAGTCAAGAAATCAAATGACGTATTGCATTAGGCAAATCTGCTGCACAAGACCTTTTGAAACTGTTGAAGAGCAAAGATGTCAGCTTGAGGACTAAGGTGCGCCTAACCCAAGCCATGGTATTTTCAATAACCTCATATACAATGTGAAAGCTGGACAATGAATAAGGAAGACCATAGAAGAATTGATGCTTTTGAGTTATGGTGTTGGAGGAGAATATTGGAAGTGCCGTGGGCTGCCAAAAGATCCAACAGATCTGTTTTGGAAGAAGCGCAGCCAGAGTGCTCCTTGGATGCCAAGATGGCCAAACTTCGTCTCTCATACTTCAGACATATTGTCAGGAGGGGCCAGTCGCTGGAGAAGGGGATCATGTTTGGTAAAGTGGAGGGTCGGAGAAAAAGAGGAAGACCTCCAACAAGATGTATCAGCACAGCTGAGGCAGCAATGGACTCAAACGCAGCTGTGAGGTTGGGGCAGGACCCGGCAGTTTTTCATTTTGTTGTATGTTAGGTTGCTGTGAGTCAGAACCGACTGGAAGGCACCTAACAAGTGTGACCCATGCTTTGGTTTTTCTTAAAATTCTTCTCTACCATTCTAGTGTATCAATCAACTTCTGAGTTTAGTAAATGCAAATGAGCCTTGTCAATCTGAGTAATCTGAAGATACCAAAGGTTCTAGAGACACTCTCTAGTCTGCCTTGTTTTATGGGCCCCTGGCCATCAGAATCCCTAAATCAGACGAGAGGATTTCTAGGAATGATCAACTTACCGGAAGTCCTGGTAGACCTGGTAAACCCGGTACTCCATCCTTGCCTGGGACTCCTGTTTCACCAGGACGCCCCTGGGAGCCACGATCACCCTGCTCCCCTGGCATCCCTGATCTTGTACTGAAGGTCGGGTTCCCCTTCTGTCCTTTTGGGCCTGCAGGACCCGGAGACCCAAATAAACCCTGTAATTAAGACAGAAGAATCAGGAGATACATATTTCATAGAATTCTGGCACTTAATGTGAAGTTCTGACCTTAGGCAGGTCCTTGGGTACATTTTGACACTGCTATGGGTAATTTATTACGTTGTTGTCTTGGATCATAATTGCCCAGTTAGTCACTTTATCCTTTCTAAATTCTGAAGTCTTTGAAGATAGGAACCTATTCTTAATCATAATTTTATCGTTAGGGTCCAGCATGGTGCTGGGCAAGAGTAAACACTATATGAAGTTCATGGAAAAACCCCCATCATCTTTTCATTCCATTTTTCCATGCACTTTTGGAGGCCCTGGCAATGCAGTGGGTTCGGCAGTGGATGGACTGCTAACCCAATTTACTCTGTGGGTAGAAGGAAGGGAAAGAGGAAGGGAGGAGAAAAAGGGAAGTTGGACGCGGCTTTAGGAAACTTCTAGATCTCTTCACATTACAGATCAAAAAGCTGAAACTTTGTTTTATCTTCTTCTTTTTTTTTTTTTTTCTTCTTCTTTTCTTAATGTGCTTTAGAAACATGATCAGTGGGAAGTAAGGGATACTTGAAAGCTCCTATTGCTTCCTCAGGACCAATGCTTGGCAAAGACTTACTGGAGTCCCAGCTGGGCCCTCTGCACCTTCAGAGCCTGTATCTCCTCGGGTTCCTTTGAGTCCTGGAAGACCTATGAAACCTTGTGGCCCAGGCAGGCCTGGCTCTCCAGTTGGTCCAGTGTTGGGGACACCACCATCACAGGCACAAAAACCAGAGTCCCCTGGAAGGCAAAAAGAAAAACAAAACAACAATAAACAGACATCATAGCACAAAGCAGGTCATAGTTGTGAGAGAACGGAAGAGCTGAAAATAGTAATCTGTGATGTGAACAACTAACTCTCTGGAGGGAATCAAAAGGTTTTCAGAGAACAAAATCATATGAACTAGGTTCACTATCCATCCAAGTATGCGTATAGCAGCAGTTCTGATTTCACTAGTCTGATGTGGAGCCCAGCCAGTGGTGAGTCCCACGTGCAGAGGTGAGGACCACTCACCTATACGGAACAACTGAGGGTCTGCAGTCCAAAGCACTCAGAGGTTCTCCTCACCAAACTATCTTTTTCCTCTGAACTGTTTCTACAGGAGACAAATGCCAAATACATTGGTGCGGACTTCAGAGAAGCACCTTTAAGGAGGTGTCAAGAAGTCACTAGCTCAACCACTTAACCTTCCACACCACCTACACAGTCCACACCTATTATGATCTGGAAAATGAAAACTGGTGCCCACACAGGTGCCTCAGGAGATTCCCTTGGGCCACTTCTTACTTTTAAGAAAACAATAATCCTAGAGAACCCTCTGTTCTCCAGATTAGCATTTCTCAACCTGTGGTCTGCACCAGTCACCTGTGATGTTTGTATTTTTGTAAGTTTTTATTGTGAGGTTTACATGGGAGAACACCAGCTTTATTTACACTCATCCTATCATATTTCATTTCATTGCAATGATTATAATCCCCTCCGTGCGTCATCAAATAACCAAAGGGTACACCACACAGCCCATCTCCCTCCCTGAGTTCAGTGTGTCCCCAGCCTCTTCATCTGTCCACATCATTGTCTCTGTCTCCATCCCTGGCGTCACTGCCTCTCTGGGTAGGGTCCCGCTCTCTGTTCTTCTCACTTGATGGTCCCAGGGACCTCTGCTCCTGGGCTGCAAAATCAATCACTCTCCTCCTTTGTCAAAAACCATCTACCTCTGTATTTCCTACCCTCACAGTCAGACCTGATGGCAATTATTCACTATTGTACCACAAGAGTCTTATCCCCATTTCCTTTCGCCAGCCTGGTCCTGATGAATTGGAATTCATTCAGTGGTGATTCTACCTTCCCCCGCCCCATCTAGAACTAGGCTCCCTCTTGAAAGCTTGTAAGCCAGTCACTTCTTGTCTTTATGTTGTTGTGAAGTGCCTTGAGTCAATTCTGAACTATAGCGACCCTGTATAGGGTTTCCGAGGAACAGCTGGTGAGCTTGAACCACCAACCTTGCAGTTCAAACAGCTTTGCAGTCTGGTGCATTAACCCACAGCGCCACACCAGGACTCCCTATTTTGGGTAGCCAATGTCTAAATTGCCCATCCCTGTCAACCCTCTGTACCAACGGGGTGGGAGTGATCCTCGATGTAAAGATTTGTTCCCTTTTTTGAGCTGCTACATCCATTAGTATAGGTAAAGTTCATCAAATTGTATCAGGTTCCTTTTTTTTTTTTTCCCCCTATCTCTTTCTTCTTCTAGTCGACTTCTGATCATCCAGCCCTCGAAGCCAGGTCAAGTGGGTACTATCTGCAAGGATGGGTATTCTTGTGCATCTCCCCTCACTCCACATCAGTTGGACACTTCACTCTCCATCCACTCTAGTCCTCTGATGCCATGTCACTGCCTCTGGGCCCAGGAGTCCCAGGGTCTTGCCATACTGCTGGCCATCCAGGTCTCCACCCAGGTTCACAGGGGTCCATTGAATGTGGTCAGACTTAGCTCGCAACTTCATTGCTATTTTTCCCCCTCTTCCCCTTATCAGTGACCAATGTGGTCACTAGCCAGACCACATGCCTGCTCCTGTATTCCCCTTGAGTCTCAGTCTTGGAAGGCGGTTTGCTCTGAGGGGTCCTGACCACTTGCCTTGATGGCTCCTAGGCGAACATCTTACTTGTTCTTGGAGTAATCAATCAGACCGCTGTTATTGTTTTGGATTTTTCCTGCCGGTCTTTCTTTCACGAAGTATGTTCTTTTCTTCTGGATGGGGTTCTGGATTCCACCTATGGTCTTGTGCAATGTAAAGACTCCACGGGAAGCCTCTTTCACTGGGCAACTTCTAGCCCCCTTTAAGGTATTCCAATCAGTTATAGGCTGAAGACAGACTTACAAGCTTTCTTTAGTGATGATTTTGGCTATCCCTTTCTCCCCACCTCAAGTGTCTATTTTACAATAGTAGGCAAGGGAAACCAAGATTCAAAAGACAGCCAAGCATCTTAACATTATTTCCCTGTTTTATCCCTTCAAACCATGCCTCAATCCCTGTATCCCAGAGCCCTGTTGTTCCAAGGTTGTGCATACATCAGCATTTACCTCTGTCCCACTTAGCCCATGCGAACCTGCCTAACTGTTCTCCCATCAGCCTTGTTCTTACATTCCCCTCCCCCTTCTTGTGTATTGCCCACCACCCCCCAGCACCCAAGCTATCCTGCGTCTATTCCCTACCCTGTGCTCTATCTTTCCCTCCTTCCCACTCCTCCTCTCATCCCATTCATTCTGGTGATCAGCAAATATATAATTTTCCCCCCTTTTAGTGTGGATTCTTTTTCTTAATCTTTGACAATAATGGTCGTATTCAGTATTTTTCCTTTTGTGACTGACTAACTTCACTCAGCATAGTATACTCAAGGTTCATCCATGTTATGCGGTGGCTTGCACTTCCTTGTTGTTCTTCAAGGTAGCATAGTACTCCATTGTGTGTATGTACCACAGTTTGTTTATCCATTCTTCAGTTGATGGGTACTTTGGCTGTCTCCATCTTTTTGCTATTGTAAATAGTGCTGCTATGAACATTGGTGTGCATATATCTTCTTGTGTTATGGCTCGTATTTCTTGTGGGTAAATACCAAGTAGAGGAATTGCTGGATCATAAGGTATTTCTATTTTCAACCTTCTGAGGAAGCGCCATATTGCTTTCCAGAGAGGTTGGATCATTTTGAAATCCCACCAACAATGTAGGAGGGCCCCAGTCTCTCTGCAACCTCACCAGCATTTATTGCCCTTTACTTTTTAGATATTTGCTGTTGTTGAAGGTATAAGATGGTATCTCATTGTTGTTTTGATTTGCATCTCTCTAATTGCTAGTGATCGTGAACATTTCTTCATATGTTTGTTGGCTGTCCGGATCTCTTCCTTGGTGAAGTGTCTGTTCATGTCCTGTGCCCATTTTTTAATTGGGTTATTTGTCTTTTTCTTGTAGAGGTGTTGTAGTTTCCTATATATTTTAGAAATGAGTCCCTTGTCTGATGTGTTATTGAAAAACATTGTTTCCCATTCTGCGGGTTCCTTTTTTACTCTTTTGGTGAAGTCTTTTGATGCACATAAGTTTTTAATTTTTAGTATGTCCCAATCATCTATTTTGGTCTACTTTTGTTTGTATACTTTTCAAAATGTTTGGTAGTCTGTGTATTCCCTGTATTAGAGCCCTCACATTTGTCCCTATTTTTTCATTAATGACTTTCATAATTTTGAGATTCACATTTAGGTCTTTAATTCATGCTGAGTTAGTTTTTGTATAGGGCGAGAGGTAAAGGTCTTGTTTCAATCTTTTGTATAACACTTTCCAGTTCTGCCAGCACCATCTGTTAAAGCACTAACTCCTCCCCATATAACATACCTAGGCACTTTGTCAAAAATCAATTGGCTGTATGTGTATGGGTTAATTTCTTGGTTCTTGATTCTGTTCCATTGATCAATGTATCTTTCATTGTACCAGTACCAGGCTGTTTTGATCACTGTAGCCGTATAGTAGATTTTGAAATTGGGAAGTGAGAGGCTTCCAACCTTGTTCTTCTTAAGCAGTGCTTTGCTTATCCTTCTTTTCCATATAAAGTTTTTAATTGTCTTTTCCATTTCTTTGAAGAATGTCACTGGAATCTGGATTGGAATTGCATTATATATGTAAATTGCTTTGGGTAGTATTGACATTCTCACAATGTTGAATCTTCCTATCTGGGAACATGGTATGTTCTTCCACTTTTGTAAGTCTCTTTTGGTTTCCTGTAGTAGTGTTTTGTAATTCTCTTTGTATAGGTCCTTTCTTTCTCTGGTTACATTTATTCCTAAATATTTCATCCTTTGGGTGGCTATTGTAAATGGTATTGCTTTCCTAATGTCCTTTACAGCATTGTCATTGTTACTAAAGAGGAATCCAACTGATTTTTGTATGTTGATCTTATACCCTGCCACTTTGCTGAATCTTCCAATGAGGCCTAGTAGCTTTTTTACTGAGTCTTTGGGGTTTTCTATGTATAGGATCATATCATCTGCAAATAGAGAGCTTTATTTCCTCTTTGCCAATTTGAATGCCTTTAATTTCCCTGTCTTGCCGTATAGCTCTGGCTAATACTTCCAAAACAATATTGAAAGGGAGTAATGCCAAAGGGCATCCTTGTCTGGTTCCTGTTTGCAGAGAGAAGGCTTTCAGTTTCTCTCCATTGAGAGTGATGTAGGCTTTTGGTTTTGTATATATGCTCTTGATTATGTTGAGGAATTTCCTTTCAATTCCTACTTGTTTGAGTGTTTTTATCAGGAATGGATGTTGGATTTTGTCAAATGCCTTTTCTGCATCAATTGATATTGTCATGTGGTTCTTTTCCTTTTTCTTATTTATGTGGTGGATTACACTGATTGTTTTTCTAATGTTGAACCATCCTTGCATCCCTTTTATGAATCCCACTTGGTCATGATGTATTATTAATATTATTATTATTTTTGATATGGTGCTGGATTCTGTTGGCTAGGATTTTGTTGAGAATTTTTGCATCTATGTTCATGAGGGATATTGGTCTGTAATTTTCTTTCTTAGTGATGTCCTTCCCTGGTTTTGGTATGAGGTTTATGCTTACTTCATAAAAATAATTTGGAAGTTTTCCGTCCTCTTCTATATCCTGGAACAATTTGAGTAGAATTGGTGACAGGTCTTCCCTGAATGTTTGGTAGAACTCACTAGTGAAGTTGTCTGGGCCTGGACTTCTTTTGGTTGGGAGTTTTTTGATCAATTTCTTCTTTTGTTAATAGGTCTGTTCAAGTTTTCTACTTCACTCTTTGTATGTTTTGGTAGGTTGTGTTTTTCTAAAAATGCATCCATCTCTTCTAAGTTTTCGAATTTGTTGTGGAGTACAACTCTTTATGTTGTTGTTGTTTATTAAGTGCCTTCGAGTCGGTTCCGACCCAGAGCGACCCTGTACAGGGTTTCCGAGGGTGTAAATCCTTACGGGAGTAGAAAGCCTCATCTTTCTCCTGCGGAGCGGCTGGTAGTTTCGAACCGCTGACCTTAAGGTTCGCAGCCCGATTCGTAACCACTATGCTACCAGAGCTCCTTATAGTATTCTGTAATTATCCTTTTCATTTCATTTGGTTCCATTGTGACATCGCCCGTGTGGTTTCTAATGTGAGTTATTTGTGTTTTCTCCCTCTTTTCTTTTGTTAGGTTTACCAATGGTTTGTCAATTTTATTAATCCTTTCAAAGAACCAGCTTCTTTTCCTGCTGATTCTTTCTATAGTTTTTCTGTTTTCCATCTCATTTATTTCTGTTTTTATCTTTATTATTTCTTTTCTTTTGGTTAGTGTAGGTTCCCTCTGTTGGTCAGTTTCTAATTGTTGGAGATGCTGTGTTAATGTGTTAATTTTGGTTCTTTCTTCTTTTTGGATGTGTGTATTTAGCACAATAAATTGTCCTCTCAGCAATGCTTTCGCCGTGTCCCAAAGATTTTGGTATGTTGTGTTTTCATTCTTGTTTGTTTCTATGAACTTTATGAATTCACATTTAATTTCTTCTTTTATCCTGTCGCTTTTCAGCAGGGTGTTGTTCAGTTTCCATGTATTTGACTTTATTTCCTTAGTCTTCTTGTTGTTGATTTCTAGTTTTATAGCATTGTGTCCTGAAAAGATGCTTTGTAGTATTTTGATGTTTGTAAATTTACTGAGGCTTGCTTTGTGACTTAACACATGGTCAATTCTGGAGAATGTTCCATGTGCACTGGAAAAGAAAGTATATTGTGTTGTTGATCAGTTGAATGCTCTATACACATTTATGAGGTCAAGTTGGTTGACTGTGCTGTTTAGTTCCTCTGTAACTTTATCAAGTTTCTTTCTGGTTGTTCTGTTACTTTTCCAAAGCGGTGTATTAAAATCTCCCTCTATAATTATAGATTTATCTATTTCTTTCTTCAATTCTGGTAAGGTTTACTTCATATATCTTGGTACTTTTTCATTGGGAGCATAGATATTTATTATGGTTATGTCATCTTGCTCAATTGACACTTTGATCATGAGATACTGCCCTTCTTCATCTCTTATACTATCCTTCCTGGGGTACGTTCAGTTTCTTGAATGTTTATCTTCTCATCTTTCAAGATGTTAGGGAAATTTTCTTCCAGAAGCTCTTCAACTATTTCCTCTGTGGAATTCTCTGATACTTCCTGTTCTGGAATGCCAATAATTCTTAAGCTGCTCTTCTTCTTGTTATCCAGCATGAGTCTTAGATTCTCTTCAGATTTTTTAAATCCTTTTTTCTGCTTGCTCTTCTATCTTAGCAGTATTGAGAGATTTGTCTCCCAGCTCACTAGTTCTGGCTTCGATCTCTTCTATTCTGCTCCTTTTCCCTCCCTTTCAGTGTATTGTCCATTTCTGATATTTTATTATTAATCATCTGGACCTCTTTTTGCAGCTTTTGAATTAGTTTCCAATGCTGTATCGATCTTGTTTGACTGCTCTTGTAGTACTTTCCTGACTTCCTTGTTTTCCTCCACCCCTTTTTGGAGCATTTGAATTTGTTTCCATATCATTCTTCTGAATTCATTCTCAGGCAAATCCAAAACCTGCTCTTCCTCTTCTGGGGAGCGTTTGTCTGTCTCCAGCTCATTTTTCTCAGTTACTCTATTCTGGTTTTGGACATGTTTTGAGGTCTTTTGTTGTGTTTTGTTTGTCATTTCCAGTAGTTATGTGGATTTTTGAATGCGGAAATGGATCTTTGTTGTTTTGTTATTAAGCTTATTGGGTGTCTCCTGGTGGATATGATCAGGAGATAAGCATTACATGTGAAAAGAGAAGCCTAGCAGCTATTATTGGCTCTTGTCTCTATGGTGGAATATTATGGGGTATGCTTGTAGCTTGGCTATATGGCCATGATTTCTGTCTCTTCTTGGGTAATGTAGGGAGTAAAAGCTCCCACCTCCAGGAAAAGTATGATCAAAAGGACCAAAAACAGAAGCAATATAAAAGCAGAAACAAAAACCACCATTTTGAAAGAAAAATAAAACTGTGGCCGACTGTCCAGTCACCTTGCTACACAGACAGTGTGTGTGCACCGTAGAAGCTTCCAGCAGTGGCTGGGGGTGTCCACTTGTTCAGGCCCCTCCTCTAGTCACCACTAAAAAGGTGTGCAGATAGATATTGAGAAGTTAATGGTAGAAAGATTGTCTACTATTTTTGTCTCTAAAGGTCAGTTAGGTATCTGCGTGTGCACAGCTTAATTCTTGAGATAGTTGTGTCCTTTTATGTTGGAGTTTTACAGTTTGTTCCTATGGTTTGTCTGTCAGGTGTGACAGGCCGGCTTTTTTCTTGCTAGACAGGCTAGAGTATAGCGTCCAGCACAAGTTAATCTTAGGGCTGCAACCCCCAGGCTGATGTCATAAGCAGCTGCCAAGCTCTTTCTCTCTGTGTCGTGGGAAAACTGTGGGCTCAGCACTGGATTTTTTTTGGGGGGGGGGTGCACACCCACTCACCTGAAGGCATATGGACTGAGCAATGAAGGCACGACAGGGAAGAGGAGGAAAAAATGTGTAGAATCCCCTGTACCTCCTTTTGCAAATGTCACTGCAATGTTTTTAGTGCTGGTTCCCAGTGCTAGTCTGGTTGTAGCCCCGCCATCTGAACTCCGCCGGGGCAGCATGGCTGAAGAGGGAGTCCTGTCTTGAGTGATTCCTAACTCACAGTATTTTCCTTTATATCATGATTCTTCCACTTGCACGTGTGGGAAATTGACGCCCTGGACCTTATGGAAGATCCAGAGCTCTGGTGTTGTTCCGTGAGCGCAGCTTCTCTGGGTTTTCAATCCCTCCTCCACGGAGCCTTTCCTACCTAAGCTGTCTCTGCCACCGCCAAAACCTGAACTCTGTGATGCCTTTTTTACAAGGCAGATGTCTGGGCCCCATCCCAGGCCTGATCAATCTGCTCTGACTCTGCGGCAGCAGCCAGAGTGGTGGATGGGATTGTAAGTAATTTTCCTTTCCCGGAGTCCAGGTGTGGAGATGTGGACTAATGTGCCGGACTGCAAAGTGGGTATGAACCACAAGGTCGGTGGTTCAAGCTCACCAGCTGCTCCCTGGAAACCCTAAATGCTATGGATTGGAACTGAGTTGACGGCACCTAAGAACAACAGCAATGTAGAAAGGTAGAAAGGGAGTATTGGAGTTTTAGGAGTAAGAGTGGTATTGAGAAAACACCAGCTCTTGTAGTGAGTCAGAGGTGGGTCAAGATAATCAGACTGAAGTCCAGAATTGCAATTTAATGCTCTTTCACTTCAAATCATCATCCTTGGATCTGAACTGCCCAGACTGAGTTTTCAGAAACTTCTAAACCAGCCTGTGCTACAGTTGTGATATTTTACGACAGGGTAATAAGAAAGGAGTAGAGTAAGGTTGGACTTCTCTGTTAATTTCTTGAGGGAAGAGGAGAGTTCTCAAATACCTAAAATCCCTAAGCCTGTCTCTAAACCTCTATTCAGCCAGTAGTTCTCCCTCTTTCTCCACCTTGGCCTGGGCTGCAAGCGTAATGTATTGACTTATCTGAGTTTTAGCATCTTTTCCTCAAAGTAAGGAATGGGGATATGACCCAAAGGCAGGAAAAAGATGGAGAGAAGCAATGCAGCAAGAGCTTGAGTAATTACTCAGTCCTTCCATGTCAGTGGGGATTGGAATTGTTTTCTTGCAGCCAGTTGGCTGTTTTGGAGTACCAGTCTTGACCTGTTCAGAGCCTGTTTCTTCAGGCCAAAGGTGATGATTAGTGACTTCCGCCCTTGGCACATTGACAATTGTGAGGTGTTGGAGCTTCTCTTTCTCAGGTTCTGCCTAACACCTGGGCTGCCAGCACTGCCTCCTGCAGGTGGAGTTGCTAAGAACAGCCTGCAAACCACCTTTCCTATGAGGCTTCAATTGCCAGCCTCACTCTTAGAGTCCTGAATACAGTCTTTGCAACAATCCTAAATCAAATCATCTCCCATCAAGATCCCAGATTGCTTCTGGTCAGGGTCCCAAAGCTTTTGGTTGGCTCATAAAATCTTCTCTGAGGAGTTTGGGGGACAAAGAAACCCAAAGGGACAAAATCACCTTTTATTCCTTTGAGGCCTGGGTTTCCTTTCAGACCTCTTTCTCCTCGGAGACCAGGGAAGCCTGGTTCTGCATTCTTTAGGGGTCCAGTTTCAAATGCTGGACCTGCAGGGAAATGAAACCAAAAAGATTGGTACCTTACATGAGCCTGATGAGGCACACAGCAGTACCATCACCAAGCCTGGGGTCCTGGAGCAGAGACACAAACACATATACAAACAAAGAAGACCTCAAGAATCAGCCCTGTTGGCTTGATTCCTTCTACTAATACATGGTGGTTGCTTATGTGCCGTGGAGTCGGTTCCGACTCATGGCAACCCTATACAGGGTTGCCGAGGCTGTAAATCTTTACAGGAGCAGAAAGCCTCATCTTTCTCCCGCGGAACAGCTGGTAGTTTTGAACTGCTGACCTTGCGGTTCGCAACCCGATTCGTAACCACTACGCTACCAGAGCTCCTTTCTACTAATACATACACACTGTGTACTATGTTCCAGGCACTGTACTAGACAATGGGGATACGGGAACGAACAAAAGAGGAAACAGGGGCAAACTGCAGTGGCCATGGGGTTTAGGTTAGAAAGAAACAAGCTGGGAAATAGTTTCAAAGTCAATGGTGGCCAGATGTTCTTTCACACTCTAGAGTTCCATACTCAGGCAGAAGATCTAAGGAGAATAAGCCCTGTGTGGACTCTTAACTGCCACTTTCTGCCTTATGGCTCTAGGCTTGGCTTCTCCTTTCTCAGCCCATCCTACAGGAGCCATGTCGACCAGCTGAAGCTTGAAAGCACTAATGCTGCTTCTTCAAGAGCTAACAGACCAGCAGGCTTAGAGACTGAGAACAGTGAAGAAAGGAATGGGAAGATGAACACAAGTCAGAAGTATTGGTTTGTGTTGAGTCACTGAGATGGATCTAGTCTGTTGGTTCTTTAATGAATAAGAAAACTGGCAGCTGTCTAGAGGCAGGACTCTGATTGAGAGAGGAGGAGGCCCCTCTGCAGCCTGACCTAGATTAGTTTTCTCACCTGTGGCATTTTCCCTCAGAAACATAACTATGCTACAATCTGGATCATACCTGGGTCTCAATAAAAGAAAGAAAGAAACTAACTTACCAGGAGGTCCCGGTAGGCCTGGTAGGCCTGGCAGGCCTGGCAAACCAACTTTGCCTTTGGGGCCGGTTGTTCCAACTGTGGTACGGCCTGGGTTTCCTTGGTTCCCCTTCAGGCCTCGGATACCCTGAGACCCCAGAAGGCCTGAGACACCTAGATGAATAAACTCCCACAAAATTACTCATCATAGCACCCTACTCTTTAGAAGTGTTCCAAATCAGTGGCATATGAGGAGGCTTCAAAAAGTTCATGGGAAAATGGAATTAAAAGATAATGGTTCCTTCTGGGTTTCAGAAAGAGCCTTTATCATTTTGTCGGAGAAATAAATGTTGGACTTTAACATATGTATTTATTGAGATTTTCTCATTTAACCTATTTGATAAATTTAACAAAAATATTTAAATGACTGAATCATCTTTACTTTCCTGAAATTAACCCTACTTATTTAAAGTTTCTTGCCCTTTTAATAGATTGCTGAATGTCTTTGCCAATGGTTTATTTATGTGTTAAACATTGTTTTTCTGTAGTTTTCATATATAGTTTTCTGCCACTCTAAGCTTTGGCATCAGGTTCATGTTAAACTTGTAAAATTAACTGGAAATTCTGCCCTCTTTGCTGTGCTTGGGGCACTTTTAAAAGCAAAGAAAGCATTATGGGTTTCATGTAAGCTTGTTAGAAAGTTTTTAAAAAGGAAATTCACCTAGGCTTAGCATGCCTATTGTAAGTAGTTCTGTGATAATTTTTAAATGTATTCTTATTATTTTCATAGTTTTTATCTACTCAGATTTTCTACCTCTTTTGAGTTAATTTTGATTATGTTTGATTTCTCCATAAAATTGTATCATTTATCCAGAGGACTTAATATATTAGGATCAAATTGTACATAGTATTTTCTTAAAATTTCTAATCTTTTCTTTCAACGTGATGAAGTTTCCTAACATCGTATATTTGTGTATGCGCTTTCTTCTTTACCAGAGTTAATATAGATTTGTATATCTAGTTGAGTTTGTATGAACTAAGTTTTTGAATAAAATAACCCCGCTCTTTTTCTTTAGAAAAAGAAAAAAAAAAAAAAAAAAAAAGATAATGGGATTTTCCCACAAACGTTTTGAAGTCCTTCGTATGTTGAAAACTATTTTCCTGAGGAGATTTGGGAAAGTATGTGTTCTTTGGCATTAGAGAGTAGGGATCATCTAGACTAACCACATGGGAAACTGAGACCCAACGAAATGAGGGAACACAGAGTTGTTTAGTGGCAAACTTGATTGGAAAACCTGTGTTTCCAGCCTCCTTGTGTCCACCTTGGGGCTGGGGTTAGTTATTCCTCCTATAGTGGTTACTTTAAGAGCACTGGTATCCTCAGAGAGGTCTGTCTCCAAGGAGTTTAGATACTGGTGCCTTTCAAAATAATACCTGAGACTTGATATCTGGGATACCACTGCTTTTGTTTAGATCTTTCTCCACTTGCTACTGTAGAATGGCATTTCAAGTGTCACCCATAGGATTCTGGGGCCATTTAGTTCCTGAGTTAAACAGAGAGAGTCTGAGTACAAACTTCCTCCTGGGCTTTTTTAGCATCAGCTGAGATGGTACATCCACAAAAGGGAGCCATGACGCCAGCAACCCAATCCAGGTCTCGCCTGATTGCTACAAACCTCCATGGCAGTCTGGGATTGCCTGTCCATTATGGTATATTATTCAATCCAAAGGAAAGCTACTTACCCAGGCCTCAGGCTCACGTACATACAGTAGGGAATCTATTGTCCACGGGCTACCTACCCTTGCTTTGACTTTGCCTAGGTGTGTGTCCAGACCCAGAGGTATAGAAGGGGATTCTGAACACTAAAGTGGATAGAAGAATATTTTCAGGGAATGGGTTAGTTCATTTCACCTGGTAAGATTGGTGGGAGGCCAGTGGTACCGGAAGGGCCAGGCAGGCCTTGCAAGCCTTCATCACCTTTATGGCCTGGGTGACCTGGTACACCTGGGTCTCCAGGATGACCTAGCATTACAATGACAAAAAAAAAAAAAAAAGAAGAAGAAGAAAGAAAAGAAAAGCGGTAAGCAAACCCAGAGGTCTACAAATGGCACAAAGTGCCTAGGAAAAAATGCAGGGGCTTTTCTAGGAGTTACATTGTCTTTTTCGCCCTTTCCAGGTCTCATAGACACTAATGGCTTCCACATGACCATGGGCCTACCAGAACCAAGGCTCCACTAGTGTTCATAACTGGTCTGGCCAGGGTCTGACTTCCATAGCAAGATCTGATAAATCCTGGGAGAATTCTTCTATTACTGCTAATCTGCTGTAATGCCTCAAATGCCCACCATTTGGGTTAAGGTGTGGAGGTCCACTACTTATGTCATACCCATAGGCTTCCTGGGAATGGAACATAGGAAACCTCTGCCAAACATTAAGAACTTGGTTTGAATGAATTTACAAGATAGGGCACAGGCCTGAGAGGATGTGAGGAGAGGCATAAGTTACTGGGATCCAAGTGGAAAAGGCATTATTGTAGAAGCCTTTGGTCAAGCAAGAAGTAGCTGGAGGCAGTGAGTATTTGGATATTTAAGGAAGGCAAAGTGAAGAGTTGTGCATACAACTAGGACAAGGAACTGTGAACAGAAACGTTCTAAGAGTGATAGTGTCGATGAGGTGTCAACCACTTGTCCCCTAGCCAAAGATACGTTTTTCTATTTCCCTTGAAATTATCAAGTTCAAGCCCTCATAACATTATCTACATGAGACCTTGAGCATCCCACAGCATCACACTGAAGTCAGCCATCTGTGAAGGATATCAGTGCTTCCCGAAGCATCACCAGGGGAACAATTTTAGTCATAGCTACACCAAGGAAGACCCACATCCTAATCTTGGTAGACTCAACACAAAAAATAGGATGCTGGGATTGGTCTCGTTTTCCAAGAGACAGATTTAGCTTCACTCTCCAAACTCAGGAGCTTTGAATCTTCCATTGAAGACTTAACATGTGGGTCCTTGGAAGATTGGGATTAGCAGCAATCTAGTGATTGACAAAGAATTCTCTCAGCAATTAGAGCTGGTATAAAATTTAATTCCCCACCTTTTTCTTCTACATTCAAATAAATGAAAAGTTGTACCTGAGATTACAGCACCATCTCTATCCATATAAATATCTTGGCCTGGTGGGCCAATGCCACCTTTGTCACCCTGCAATGATTAAATACAATAAACACAAATATTTCCATGACTTCGTTAGTCAAGATCTATGTGCTCTCAAAGTCAGTCCCTAGGAAAATGAAAGAGTGCCTTCTTTTGTGAGTCCTGATTTCCAGCGTAACTTAGCCCATGAGTTCATCTCCAAGTTGAATAAATGTAATATGAAGGCAAGATAAGGCAGACTAGAGACCTGGAACTCTGTCACGGACAAGGGATACCAATTTTACATTGCAACTCTACTCTAAGACAATTTCCTTCTGGACCTGGGAAACATACCACAGGCAAAGACAGTACAGATCCACCGAAGAGGTGCTAACACAGTTTCAACTGTCTTTTCCTCTCAGTGCCCTAGAACTCTGCTACCATCACTGTATGACAGTGGATGATGTCAAGCAAAGGAAGTAAAGGAGTATTAATTCTCCCGAAAGAAAAGCTTAGGTATCAGGATCCGATAGAGTGACCTATCAAGTGTGGGGTGGTATAGGCACTGTCGATCCCAGACACTACAGAGAATTTAAAAACAATCATAAAATCTCAAAGTCGGCAACTGTAAACACTATCAGTAATAAAACATCGCTTATCAAAACGATGGACTTGCTCCTACCAGCCCCCATCCCTTGGTTAAGTTTTGTATGTTCAAAGTAGCTTGCACAGGCATTTCTTGAGAAAAGAGTGCCACCAAAAACCTCCAAATACTAAAAATACTTCATCTCATATGTAAACAACACATGATAATTCTTGATCCTTTTCCCTCCTCAACCCTGGATTTTCACTTCCCAGCAACATTACCTTAATTCCTGGTAATCCATTAATCCCGGGGAAACCAGAGGCCCCCTTCTTGCCCTGCAACAGAAACATAATGACCACTAAGTTGAATGTCTAAAATCACAGGAAGGGGTTGTTCTTTGGGCTAAGCCAGGGTTTCTCCTGGATTCTTGTTGTTGTCTGTCCTAGAGTCTGTACTAACTCATAGTGACCCTGAATAGGATTTCTAAAAGCATCTGGTTGGTTTGAACTGCCAACATTGTGGTTAGCAGTCCAGTGTTCATACTGAAGGCAACACAGCACTTGCATATGGTTGTTGTTACATAATATTGTTGTTAAGTGCTGTGGAGTCAGTTCTGACTCATAGCCACGCCACCCTGTATAGGGTTTCCAAGGAGTGGACGGTGTGTTTGAACTGCCAACTTTGTGGCTCAAACTGACCTTGCATTATGCTGCAGCACCACAAATCCCACAAGCCCAGAGATGGATACAAGCAGGGTGGCCCAGCTAGGGCCTGCTACAATATCAGGGTAGCTTGACCACATCATGGCATGCCGTGGTACCAAGTTTGACACTGGCCACCTGGTGTGGTACTGTAGGATAAGTACTGCTATCCACAAGGTCGATGGTTCAAACCTACCAGCCATTCCTTGGAAACCCTATACAGGGTCGCTATGAGTCAAACGGACTCCACAGCACTTAACAACAACAACCCATTTTCTTGGAGTTCTGGTGTGGTGCTGCAGGATAAGTATAGGACTGCTAACCACAGGTCAGTAGTTCAGACCCACCAGCTGCTCCTAGAAAACTCTATAGAAGTCACTATGAGTTGGAACTGACTCTATAGCACTTAACAATCACACCTGCTTTCTTGGGTGAAAATGTAAGAAGAGAGTGGCTAAGATTACATCATCCATCAATAGTAGGTGGGCAATTTGCATCATAAGCAGTGTTTCCCTTTGGATTTATGGCCATATTAAGTTAAGCAAGAGGATCTCTTGATTAGGGATTTGTACACCAAGCCTTAATGTTCTTAACCAAAAACCAAAATACCTGGCTCCCTGGATGGCCTTGGACTCCTTCCAAACCCATGGGACCCTGTAAAGAGAACATACATACCTTAGAAGATTAATAGCCCACGCAATAAAAAGCCACTAGATTTATGTAACAAAACTATCCAACTGAACTGAATATTTAGCAGCTCTTAGTCCTGGAGTCGTGGTGTGGCGCTGTGGGTTAATGCGACAGACTGCAAAGCTGTTTGAACTGCAAGGTTGGCGGTTCAAACTCACCAGCTGCTCCTTGGAAACACTATACAGGGTCGCTGTGGGTCGGAATCGACTCAACGGCACTCAACAACAACAAGCAATCCTGGTGTGGTGCTGTAGGATAAGCACTGGGCTTCCAACCACAAGGTCAGTAGTTCAAACCCACAAGCTGCTTCTTGGAAACCCTACACAGGGTTGATATAATTTGGATCCACCTAGATGGTACTTAACAACAATATCAGGCAACTATGAGTCAGAATCAACAAGACTGGCAGTGTGTTTGTGTGTTTCCTTGTTTGGTTTTTAATCGGGTAAGAGAATGCTCAGATCTGGCCTAATGCCTTCTTTCTAAGCACTAATCCATCAGTCTAAATTGCCACATGGAACAGTTTGAAAAGTGAACTACATGGAAACATTTTAAGTACCAGGTGGAATTTAGTGGAAGGGCTAGTAGTATTACTACTTAGTTTGCATTAGTTCTAAATCATGAGATTTAAAAATAGATTATAGGGAGAGGTCCCTTTCCTCTCACCCCAAAAGCATTCTTTGTTGGTGATTATGCATTTTCAAGACAAGGGAATAGGGAAAACTAGAGAAATAAATGGCAGGTTAATGGGCTTACATATAGCTAAATACTCAAAGGACCCTTAATAAACTTCATGGCCACGCTAAAAACATAATTCTCTAAACTGTTACTTCTTTAAGGCTAAGATTGAATGACTGCTTATAGCCCAAGACCCAAGTACCTGAATCTAGGAATCAAAGAGGTGAATAGATATTTCTTCATTGAAATGAGATTACTGAAAACCGTTAAGCCCAAACATAACTTACTGTGGTCTAACTGTCCTATAAAGACTCCACTTAGCCTTCTTTCTTCCATTCCTGCAGCAGTTTCCACTGCCCCCTCATGCATTCCCTTGAGTAGAACAGAATCAAAGGAAGGCAACACCAATGCCATTCTGAAGCCCAGAAAAGGCCAAGGGGAGTAAATTGGCTGTGGACCAAAATGTCTGTGGTTCAAAGCTACCAGCTGTTCCTCAGAAACCCTATACAGGGTCACTGTGAATTGGAACTGACTGGATGGAGCTTAACAACAACAACAACAATATAATAACTATTCGAAGGAGCCAGTTAGCCAACGGAATGGAGCTAAGTGGTCTGGTAAGGAGGAGGTTTGGGGGACCTGCCAGAGGGTTAAGAAATAAGAAAAGCTTAGCCTGCCATCAAGTTACATAACAGAAAGAAGCAAACAGGGAAGAAAATGGACCAGGTTATTTGACAGAATTAGGCAAGAAACATTCTAGGTTCATACCCTAGAGCCTGGCAAACCAGGGAGTCCCTTTTCTCCCTTTTCACTGGTAGTTCCAAATCCCTAAAAGAAAAAAGAAATCATATGTTATAATATTCATTTCCTCATAGGTCTCCTGGCTTCATCCAAAACAAGGAGGTAATTTCAAGTCTCCATGGATCCAACTGGGGAGGCTCACCCTGTTGCGGTTCTTGTGAAAAGCACCTAAGGCCTGAAATTACTTCAGACCATTCACTCAGGCTACCCTTTGGTCCAAGAAGAGATGTCTTTCTCCCCAAACACTAACACATGTTATCATCATATCAAATCATCATGCGCCAACTGCATAGGAATTACTACATAGTTAACCTGCTTGATTTTAGAGATGGGGAAACTAATGGTGATGCAAATGGTTAATGTGCTTGCTTGGCTGCTAATCACAAGAGTGGAGGTTCAAAGCTACCCAGGCATACCTCAGAAAAAAGGCCAGGTGACCTATTTCCCCCAAATCAAGCCACTGAATACCTTATGGAGCACAGTTCCACAGTTCTGTTCTGGCGCACATGGGTTGCCATGAGTCAAAATGCACCCCATGGCAAGTGGTTATAGGTCAGAGAATCAGTGAGAGTGCCAAGTCTTCTGATTTCCATCCCAGGGCCCTTCCCTCCCACATGAAGAAATTGCCTTGCACAATCTAGGAGCTTGGTTTTTTGAGCAACAATGGAGGATGGTGTAAATTCTTGAGAGTTAACACTGGAGGGAAGATCTTTTTTTGTATTTTGGAAACAAGATGACTACGAAATCCTCTGCCCTGGGCAGGAGTATTTCTATGTAGGCCTGGCCTGGAGTCCTGCAGCTCCTTTCCTGGGATGGTAGGGCTCTTGTATTAGAGATCATCTCTAATCCCTCATACCAGCCTTACAAGAAGGGAATGAGTCCAGCCATGGCTCTAACTTAGAGATTCTCTAGGGGCAAGCAGGAAATCCAAGAAGCAAAGTAAGAGAGTTTTCTTACTCATGGCACCGTAAGATAAGCACTTGACCTTTAGGTCAGTTTGAACTGCAAGGTCGGCAGTTCAAACTCACCAGCTGCTCCTCAGAAACCCTATACAGGGTCACAATGAGTCGTAACTGAGTAGATGGCACTTGACAACAACAAGAATACACAATATGGAGTGCTGGTGTGGTGCTGTAGGATAAGCACAGGATTGCAAGGTTGGTTTGAACTGCAAGGTCAGCAGTTCAAATTCACCAGCTGCTCCCTGGAAATGCTATAAAGGGTCACTATGAGTCAGAACCAACTCGACGGCACTTAACAACAATACATAATATAGAAAAGTCCATTACCAAAATGGATGAAGTCTTAACTGAGGTCATTTTATTGGTTTTGTTTGAAATCATACTTGCAGGTATTTCAGCAGATGACATTTAGAATTCCTGTGAGAGTCAAAGGGGATCAGTGAAGCTTTCTCAAATGAAAGCTTGTGGAAGATGCTAAATGTGGCCATGGCATGTCTCCTGTATCCTTTTGATGTGACCTGACTCACCTACAAATTCCATTTGTAGCTTTAGCTTCCTCTTCCATACTGTCTGTTTTCATGAGTACTGAAAGGTCCCCAGTTTTTCTAGGTTCAAGGTTATTAATGTTGGGTCTTTTTTTTTTTTTTTTTTTTTTTGGTTGCTGTTGTCTATTTATTGGTGGGAGGAGTGTGCCTCTGTGTGTGTGTGAGAGAGAGAAAGTGTGTGTGCGTGTGTGTGTGTGAGAGAGAGAGAAGGGTGTCATTCAAAGCAGGCAGTGGTTCCTAAGTGCCTTTTCCCTTTTATATATCTATAGTCCTGGTGATAATCACTGGACTGCTAACCACAAGGTCAGCAGTTCAAACCCATAGCCACTCCTCAGAAACCCTATACAGGGTCACTATGAGTTGGAACTGACTCGGTGGCACTTAACAACAACAACAACAAAGACAGTTATTGAGTATCAAATAGGTCATACCTCATGCTAAAGAAGACTTCTATTTAAGAGGCCCATCAGTTCACCTAAAAGTAAAGTGACTTGAAATTTTAATTTCTCGATCTTAAATGGGAAACCAAGGCATGCTATACCATCTGGTAGACCGTCCCTTGGCTTCTGAAATCAAACACTTTAAATGGCCTTCCCTGACCTGTCCCATATTACCTTTCCTTTCCCCAAACCCTTGAAACACTAAAAAGAGTTGCATATGGAGGTTTGCAAACAGGAGGTCTAGATCCCAATCCCTTCTGTCTCCCTGCAGGCTGAATACAAATTGTTGTTGTTGTTGAGTGCCATCGAGTCGGGTCCGACCCATAGCGACCCTGTACAGGGTTTCCGAGGGTGTAAATCTTTACGGGAGTAGAAAGCCTCATCTTGCTCCCGCGGAGCGGCTGGTAGTTTCGAACCGCTGACCTTAAGGTTCGCAGCCCGATTCGTAACCACTACGCTACAAATTGGTCCAGTAAAAATATTGTTGAACTGAACAGAAGAACGAGCCAGAGAACCAAACTGTTTCAAATGGTGAGGGAATGCATGTCTGGAAAGTGTCCCATGCCCTTCACCCGGCTATGCTGTTGTAAATACAAGGGGGCCTTGCAATCCTTCTCCAGAAAGCAGAAATCATGTCTAGACTCTTGCTTTCTTAGCGAGAGCATCTGAGAACCTGTGCTACAGTGTGAACAGAAATAAATGAATACATTTTCTAAAAAGGAAAAGAAAGTTGTGTGTGGGTGGGTATTAGTAGTGTTGAAGCCAAAATAAATAAATAAATAAAATAAAAACATAACAAAACCCAAACAATAACACATAATTAACTTGGCAAGACACTGTGCTGTAGGTCCAGTTTGCTACTCAGTATAGAGAGGCCCCGTCCAGGGACGTGCTGCACAAGCTGTTCTACCAAGATATCCCCCAGACCTGGCTCTGTCACATCAGCCCTTGTCATGGGCATCACTTCTCATCTACGGCCAGTAAAGTTGCATGCTAGCTTAACTGTTCTCAGGCCTGCTCTCTTCTGGGCCCTGGGCTCCTGGAGTTTTCTGGTTCTGGGGAGGTGCAATTGAAGGAGAACCCCATCTATCCAGCAGCTACCTCAGTTACTTCAGGATTTGCCAGTTTCTTCGTTTCTACCTCCCCACATCTCTCCCATTTTGCCTTACTCTTTTGCTGGTCCCTTGTGCCGAGAGGCACAAAGAAAATGTCTTACAATCTTCATGTCAGAACCGGTGGCCTATAAATAAGAGGGTGCCGATGGGGACAATGGTACAAAATCAGCGAAATTGGGACTGATTAAGAAAAACAGATGTTTGGTCACAGGAGGTGAAGCAATTCTGTCAGGTTGGTTACTGGGTGGCAGCTCCTTCCACAATTTGGGCCCCTTATGTGCCCTCTGGCAGAAATAGTGTGAGAAGAAAGATGGTATTATATTTGAGGTACTTCGGAGTTTGGATGGGAAAAGAGTGCTTTCTCTGGAAAACCCCAAATACTTCATATGTGTTACCAGATTTCTTCTCACAACTGCGTTGTCAGAGTGGACAGAAGGTGCCTATGAATGTGCCCTTTAAGCATAGAGAGAGTCACATGATTTGGCTGTGGCCAATACATTGAATCTATGACAAAGTGGGCTGAGAACACTGGACTGTTGATTCCCACCCTATCAAAATACTCTGTTCTTCTAAAAAGGGAGGTATTTTTCAGCTTTGATGTATTTACAATCAGTGTGGTTTCTGTTTTTCAGCCCACACTGTAAAACGCTGGTATGCTGCGCTTGAAACGGTTTTGCAATTTGTCACCGTGTATTGTCAGTCAGTTTTTCTCTCTTTGACAGGACGATAGGGAACGGGTTAAAGTTGCAGAAAGAGAAATCCTTTGAAATAGAACATGGAAGGGAAGGGAGCTAGGGAGGAAGTGTGAGTCAGTGAATGCAGTAACACCAGAGATCATAAAACCTTTCCTTAGACATTTTAAAGATGAAAACACTGCTTCTAATATCAACACCATGAAAAGAACAAACTGGACTGTAGGGGGCAGTATGGTATAGGGAAAAGTCCAGAATTGATGCGAATTCCTGAAAGCTGAATTATAGTCTCAGTTCTGCAAATAACTAGCTATGTGACTCCCAACAAGCCTCTTTATCCATTAAGGCCATGGTTTCCTCATCAGTACAAAAGGGATAAGGCCGACCCACCTTACCTAATCCTCCGGGAATCTATGTGCAGATGCTCTACAATGAAAGATGCGAATCTTATTCTCAACTCCATTTTCATGGTATAGCAACATTGTCCAATAGCTACATAATATGAGCTACTGTGTCATTTTGGAGTTCTGGTGTGGCACTGCAGGTTAATGTGCTGAACCGCAAGGTCGGTTTGAAGCTCAAGGTCGGCGGTTCAAGGGTAGCTATAGGTCGGAACTGACTCGACAGCCCTTAACAACAACACTCGTGCTATTTAAAATTTTCTAGTTGTTGTTGTTGTTGTTAAGTGCCATCGAGTCGGTTCCGACCCATAGCGACCCTGTACAGGGTTTCCGAGGGTGTAAATCTTT
>NW_006408677.1:1898008-1939037 GCF_000296735.1 Chrysochloris asiatica | reverse complement strand
AAAAAAAAAAAAAAAATCAGACCAGTGGCTGCTTTTGGAGTGAGGCGGTAGCTGGGGTTGACTACGAAGGCACAAGAGAAAACTTTCTGAGGTGATGGTAATGATCTGTATCTTAATAGGGGTTTGGATTACACAGGAGTATGCATTTGTCAAAGCTCAGCAAATGCTCAGTTAGGGATTGTGAATTTCACTGTATATACATTTTACATAAAAAGAAAAGCTACACAAACATTTAAGTTTAAATATTGATAAACATGCTGCAGTATTTGTGAAAATAAATACTAAACTTTTGTCTTCAATTTACTTTGAAACACACGAAAAATAAGATGGATTGATGGACAGATAGAGGAATGGATAGATGGATGGAAATAGGACAGACTAAGTGGTGGTGGTGGTGGTTCTGTGCCGTGGAGACGGTTCCGACACATAGCGACCCTGTATAGGGTTTTCGAGGCTGTAAATCTTTACGGGAGCAGAAAACCTCATGTTTCTCCCACGGAACAGCTGGTAGTTTCGAACTGCTGACCTTGTGGTTCGCAGCCTGATTCGTAACCACTATGCTACCAGAACTCCTTCTATAGGCGTTCACTGCAAAATTCATTAAACTCTGCTCTATATCTGAAACTTATATTAAATATTGGAAAAATAAAACTTAGAAAACAAAGCAAAAGAGGTTAGTGTCAGATAAAGTAGATATAAAGATAGAATATTATCAGAGATAAAGAGGGGCATTTTACAATGATAAAACAGGTCAATTCATCAAGAAGACAACAATCTTAAATGTGTATGCTCCTAATAACTGAGCCTTAAAACACAGAAAGCAGAAATCTATAGAACTACAAGGTACACTAGACAAATCCACAATTATAATTGGAGATTTTAATATCCCTCCTTCAGTAATTAATACAAAAAGGAGGGCACAGAAGATCCAAATTACATTGGCTTGATGGATAGGTTCTAAATCAACATACGCAACAACACTCTGCAAGTGCATATGGAACATTCGACAAGGAAGACCATATGCTGGGCCCTAAAACAAACCTCAATTCATACAGAGTACACACCCTAATCATAATGAAATCAAATTAGAAATCAATAACTGGAAAATTGCCAAATATTTTGAACTTGAACAGTATGTTTCCAAATATTCTATTGGTCAAAAAAGAAATCAGAAAACAATTTGAACTGAATTATAACAATGATAGCAGCAAGATGGTGATCATTCTGCAAATTTAAGGAACACAGCATCGAAACCAATTTTGTTTAGCACTTAGGAACCTGTATACCCTTGATCCTTACTCATGCTTGGCATAAAGTATGACAACAGTCATATGTTACACCTACCTTTCCCACACTATTTACAAAGTCTTCTCGCATTTCCAGCCAGTCTAAATACCATCCACACTTCTCCAAAGTTACCATCTCTATCTTCAATATAAAGCCACCAAACTCACTGTCATTGATTGAATTCTGAGTCTCAACAACCCTACATAGGGTTTCTGAGACTGTAAATATTTTTGGGAGCAGACAGCCTCATCTTTCTCCCGCAGAGTGGCTGGTAGTTTCGAACCGCTGACCTTCACATGAAAAAAGATAAAAATAAACAGGTGTTGTAGGATAAGCTCTGGATTGCTAACTGCTAGGTCAGTAGTTCGAACCCACCAGCTGCTCCACGGGAGAAGGATGAGTCTTTCTGCTTTTATAAAGATTTACGACCTCATAAATCTGGCGTGGTACTATAGGATAAACACTGAATTGCGAAGTCAGGTTGAATCGTACGTAAGGTTGGCGGTTCAAACTCACCAGCCGCTCCTCAGAAAGGCTATACAGGGTTGCTATAAGTTGGAACCAACTCGGCGGCACTTAACAACAACATCAACAACAAACCTTATATAGGAGTCCTGGTGTGGTGCTGCAGGATAGTGTACTGGATTACAAGGTCCCTTTGAACCCAAGGTCAGCAGCTCAAACCCACAAGCTGCTCCGCGGAAACCCTAAACAGGGTCATTATGAGTCAGAATTAATTCAACAGCATTTAACAACAACAAACCTTATATGGGCTGCTCCACTGTAAGTTGGAATCGATTCAATGACAGAGTTTTCTTTTAAGTAATTCAATATAAATATGAATCACAATTCATATAAATATGATTGTTTCAAAATGTAATCATATAAACATTATTAATTAGATATCTTGCATTCATTTTTATATTATGTTTTAGAAATCTAGTGTGTATTTTACTCTTAGAGCATGTCTCAATTCAGACAGGTTCTATTTCCCCGGACTAGTTCACCACCTGTGGCTAGGTGGTTATCATTTTGTACAGAGATGAAAGCATAAGAACAAACTGGACTGTAGGAGGCAGTGTTCACATACATTGTCAGTGGGGCCTCAAAATCGGGGCCATAGTGCAGATATGCTTAGAGAATGCTCAGCAACTTGCCCAAAGTTCTAGAGCTGAAGTTAGGCTTCAAGTCCATGTTTCTTGTCTCTGATACCAGAGTTCTCTTGTTTCTGATTTCTGAGCTACAGAGATCATTTAAATGGAGAGCATAAAACAGAAGCATTTCCATGCCATTTGCCTCTATGGAGTCATAGGTAGGGGTCATCATAGAAGTAGCCTTTGCCACTGGCTCCACTGGCTTAGTTTTCTGGCTACCTGGTAGAGCCAAAGTGTTTCAAAGAACAGGAGGGAAGCATTGGAGTCATCCATGCCAGCAAGCAGCGGCAGGCCTAGTCTCATCTTTAACATCCAACCCACAACAATGTTGTCAGCTCGTCCTTCAAAACCCTTATTGTGATTTAAGAAACATATCCGTCAAACTCAATGTATGGGCATGGTTTGGATTCTGATTCAAACAAACCCAACTGTGAACATATGTATTTATGAGACAAGCAGATACATTTGAATATTGATTGATTGATTAGCTCATATCAAGTCATTGTTGATGATTAATTACAGGGATGACTTTTTAAAACACTTTGTTTTAAAAAGTTATCTTTTAAAAAGACTGAGGTGTTTATGATGCAATGGTGCCTGTGATTTGCTTCTGGTTGGCCATGACTTGGGAATTGTTGGAGTTGGCTGATGGGTATACACAGGGATCGTTTTGCCGTTCTCCTCACTCTTTTATACATTTGAACTGTTCCACAACAAAAAGTTTTAAAAAAACTTCCAATTTGAATCCATCCACTCCATTTCCATTGCTGTCACCCTGGTCTAAGCCATCACCACCACCTCTCCCCTGGATTGCTGTAATGGCCTCTCAGCTTGCTGCCCTACCTCTACCCCTACCCCTCCTCTCCCTCACTCTACCTCACCCTGCCACACACACAGCCAGAGTGACCTTGTTTTCTTAAAACAACAAACAAACAAAAAACCCAAACAAGTTAGAGCCTTCTTCCCATTACATTAAGAGTTAGAGCCATATTGGACCTTTTTCGTGACACATTTGAAGTCACCATAATCTGGCCCCTGCCTCTCTGTCTGGGTCTTGTCCTTGTTCACTCTGCTCTACCCATACCCACCTTCTTGTTGTTGCTGTAGAATGCTAAGCTTCTTCTAACCTCAGAGTCTTGGTACTTACAGTTCCCTCAGCCTGAAATACTCTTCCCAACCTTCATCCGGCTGGCTCCCTTCCAATACTCAGATCTCAGTTTACACATCCCCTCTCCTCAGACTCTTCTGTCCAAAGTTTCCCCATCCACATGCCATCATTTTAGCCTTTAAAATAAATCTTCTACATATCATCTGGGATCCCTGGGATAGTGCAAACAGTTAAGCTCTTGACTATTTGACTACTCGAAGAAAGGTTGATGGTTTGAATCCACCCAGAGGCTCTTTGGAAGACAGGCCTGGTGATCTGTTTCCAAAAGTTTACCGGAGAGAAAATCCTGTACTCCATACATGAGTAGCGATGAGTTGGAATAGACTCTACAGCAAGGACAATGTATCAGTTACCACTCTGTGAAACTGTTATTAATGCATTTGTTTTACTGTTTATTGCCTGTCACTCCCCTTCCACTTCCCACAAAACTGGAGTTCCTTGAGGACAAGAACTTTGACTTATTTACTGTTGTAGCTCTGGAATCCAGCAGAATGCCTACTCATGGCAGCCCAATGTATAGATTTGTTGTTGTTAGGTGCCATCAAATCAGTACCAATCCATAGCAACCTTATGCACAGCAGAATGAAACACTGCCCGATCCTAGGCCAACCTCACTACTGTTGCCACACTTGAGTCCATCGATGCTGTCACTTGGATAATCCATTTCGTTGGGGCTCTTCCTCTTTTTCTCTGACCCTCCAACGTACCAAACACGATATCCTTTTCCAGAGACTGGTCCCTCCTGGCAATGTAATCGAAGTATGAGAGACAAAGTTTGGCCACCTTGGCCTCCAAGGAGCACTCTGGCTGCACTTCTTCCAAAGCGGATCTATTGGTTCTTTTGGCAGTCCATGGCACTTTCAATATTCTCCTCCAACACCATAACTGAAAAGCATCAATTCTTCTCGGTCTTCCTTATTCACTGTCCAGCTTTCGCATGTTATTGAAAATACCATGGCTTGGGTCAGGAGCACCTTAGTCCTCAAGATGACATCTTTGCTCTTCAACACTTTAAAAAGTGTTGGAATGCATAGATGGGAGCCCTGAAAAGCTACTGGTTGAATGAAAGGATGTAAAATGCAAAGACAGATAGGAAAGTGAAGACAGGATTACATCTACTTCTCATTTATTGACATGGTTAGGTTCCAAAGACCAAATCATTGTACAAAAATTGGTATTATGCAAACATGTAGGATAGCCATATCAAATCACAACATCAATACATAACTGCCAAATTTCATCATTACTTAACCACCACCACCGAGATTCTTGACTCAGTCAAAATAACACATAACTTTAGTCATCATAGTTAGCAGGACTCTCACTTTGCACCCTGGAGTTTATCACCGCAAAATAGTATGGCAATAGATTTTAACTGTTGTCATACATGCGAAATGTCCGATAATAAGAAAGTCTATCATCAGCGAGGAATAGGTGAACTAAGATTAGATACATTTTCCATGCATTATCTAACTCAACTCTCATAATCACCCCACTCTTATCACTTGTTTTCTTTATAAGTGAGGAAACTGAAGCGGAGAAAAGTTAATAAATCTGTCCAAAGTCACACCACTAGAAACTGGTGAAATTAGAGTTCAAGCCTAGGTCTTGTGTTGACACTAGAACATGAGCGAATATCCTCTAAGCTATATAGTCTCATGGAACCAAGCTAATGACTTCAATGGTTCTGAGAAACATGAATATTTCCTTAAAAGATTTCTAATCATGAAGAGGGTAGAATTCTCTATAATAGACATAGGAAAAGGTTTTTTAAAACTTCATTTTAGCCTTTCATCGTTAAAAAATGTGACCAATTAGACCCTTGAATATATGTTAGGAGCTTACCGGGAGGCCTGGAGGACCACCTATGCCTGGGAAACCTTGAGGTCCTGGTTGACCCTGGAAAAGTCAACCAAAAATTAGTGTGCAGCAGCAGCAGCAGCAGCAAGCAATAAGACTGGTTCTCTCAAGCTGCTTGGGATGGAGAGTGGGGAACCAAAGCAGTATCAGGATTGCAGTGTTATCAATTTCCCAGGCTTCCCAACTCCTAACTGCACCAGAATGTCTTAGTCTAGGGAGCCCTTTGTGATGGCCCAGGGACTAAAATGGTCAACTGTTCACCAAAAGGGCTGGAAGTTCAAACCCACCAGTCATTCTGTGGGAGAGAGCTGTGGCAGTCTGCTTGCATAAAGATTTACAGCCTTGAAAATCCTATGGGACACAAACAGAGGACCCTAGGACCACCAAGGGAGAAGAGCACAAGAGGAATGTGGGACCCTATCCAGAGAAGCAGCGACACCAGAGAGGGAGGCAGAGATGGGGACATGGAGAGAGGGAGCGGCTGAGGATTCTAGATTCATGGGAAGAAAGGGACTGAGAGCTGGTGGCCAGGAGGCAGGCTTACAGAATGTGCCCTTTGGTGGTTTAAATTATTTTATATGCCTCAGTGGTTTTTTTGTTTTTGTTTTTTAAAAAGAGCTAAAATGAATAAATGAAGAGAGAGAAATACTGGTAACTGATAGTACATGGAGGGGATTATAATCATTGTAATGAAACAAAGTATATGATTTGTTGAATGTAAAACTGATGATCTGCCCTGTAAACTTTCACTCAAATCACACAAAAAAAATTAAAAAAAAAAAAATCCTATAGGAGAGTTCTATTCTATCCTATAGGGTGTCCATGAGTTGAAATTGACTTGACGGCAGTGGCATTTTGTTTGTTGTTTTGTGATGTGGGAAGGATCAAGGTCCAGGCAGGGAAAGAAAACTTCCTATAACAGAATCTGAAATGCCTAGGATAAGTGGGAAACAGGAAAAACAACAACAACAAAAGATCTTTCATTTTATTTCTAGTGGAAGAAGCTGTTGAGTGAGAATCCATGCAGCAAATTACAGGTTACAAGAAGCCAATGGTTTGGGGCAAAAGGTAATAATTACAATTTGGACAGGGAGACACACCATTCAAATTTGTCTTTCCCTGATACATGAATTTATCTATATATGCCATGGAATTGCTTCCTAAGGTTTGGCAATGATCAAGGAGGCCAACAATGGCTGATCCTAAACCGACGATTACTTCCTGTACACATGGATGGGGCCTGGAGCTGCTCCTTCCAAAAGACAAAAGTAAAGAAATGGAATTAAACACATTCCCCTGCATGGGTCTCTTCCATATGGAAACAGAAATACACAAAGGAAGGTAATGTAGATTAAAGAAAAACTCATTGTTCAGAAGAACAATAACTAAAAGTGATCCGAATCTTAACAGCACGCAGCCATTCAAACACAACTTTTCTTACAACCATGTATATAATATGTATTGCTTTATGTAAAAATACAGATTATAAAAATATCTCAGTTAAATAGGTCTATGGCTTAGCCTTGGTAATTCAGATCAGATGATTTAGGGCATCTACTGCCATGTGGTGAAAGTAATTTCTATTTGTTGGGTTCAGTTTTGAGAACAAACAATGTATTTAAGAAAATAACTCAAGTGCTTAGTTTCAGAATGAGGGGGGCAAGGCAGAAACCCCAACTGAATAGTTTTCCTCTTTTCCAGGTGGAGTTGGTGAAAGGGGACGGGGGTGGGGGGGAGATGCTGATAGGATTTTATGATTCCATTGTGAGTAATTATTGTTGTTGTTGTTGTTAAGTGCCATCGAGTCGGTTCCGACCCATAGCGACCCTGTACAGGGTTTCCAAGGGTGTAAATCTTTACGGGAGTAGAAAGCCTCATCTTTCTCCCGCGGAGCGCCTGGTAGTTTCGAACCGCTGACCTTAAGGTTCGCAGCCCGATTCGTAACCACTACGCTACAGATTAATCGCAATTGTCACAACTGTAATTGAAGAAGATGTGTAACTAAAGAGAAGAAGTAGTTAATGTTTCATTGCAGGAATGGTGGATCCCAGGCTCCTCGAGAAGTGAAGTGTTGGATCCCTCCCTAGAAAAGTGGTGCCAGCAGAGATGGTGGCAGAGGCAATGGCATGGAGAGATAGAGCAGCTGTAGACTCTAGGCCCATAGACTGAGAAAGGCTGTGTACCTGCAGGCAGGAGACTGGCTTGCAAAATGGACACTAAATGAATGAATTTTTTGTTTTGTTTTATATGGATACACCAATTATTTTTGATGTGTTGATTTGTGAGAAATAAGATGTACAAGGGAAACTGCATGGAGGAAGCAGGATAACCGTTGTTGCAGGGAGGGGAGTGTAATCATTGAGATGAAACAAAACATATGATTAGTTGAAAGCAAAACTGATGATCCTGTCTGTTAACCTTCACTCACTTCACAATGCAAAGTTAGAAAAAAAGAACTCAAAAGTAACCATTCACATAGAGGGCTATGTGGTGTTATAGTTCTTTGCAGGCACCATATATAATAAAAGGATTGGGAATTAGGAGGAAAACCAAAATTTTTTTCAGTTATTTGGCATCTTAAAACTTGAATCTGCAAGATGGAAACACAAAAAGTAACACTTAAATGAAGACTCAGAAACCCAGGTATGTATGCACACCCACACCCACAATCCCAAAAACACACTGAAGACTTTTTAGAAAGTCTTGCAGGAGGAACAAAAGAAGGATGTGTCTTGTAACCTCATTTCCAAATAAAAATCCTTTATAATTTAGAACCCTTTATTTTCCAATGTAGTCTGGTTACTTGAGTTGAGTTTTCATTGGAGAAGGCTTACTAACTTCCTATTCTTCAGTGTTCACCTACCTTAGATCCTTTTTTCCCTTTTGGAAAGCCCATAAACTCCAGTTCTCCCATAGATGGTGGTGGTCCTGCAGGTCCAGGGAGGCCCACATCACCCTATAAAATCAGAGAGAACACTGAGCAAAGCTTAAGTCTCATAGACTATTTCTACAGAGGGGGTACTTATCCTTTGGATGCAACTGACAAGTAAACTATCCATCACTTTGGCCTTTTCATACTCACCTTTGCAGCTATCATTGCCAAGGGGGTGAAGATAATTTAAAGCCTGATTAAATGCTCTTTGCATCACTAGTGCATAAGGAAGAAGTGAGATGGATGGAAGGAAACCACAAGTTCATGGTTGCCATAGTTATGCATGCAAAGGTGCTCAGAAGAGAGCAAAACAGGTGATTTGAGAAAGGTGAATGGCTAGCTCTTGGCAAGAGATCAAATTCGAATGAGTTCGAGCCTGCTAAGATGACAAGCAGAGACAATGAAATCCACGTTGGAACACTGAGGGCTTCGATGTGCTCCTTCAGAGGGCAATGCAATCCACAAAGGGTGAGAAGGACAAGTTCCCAGCCTCCCTTGAGGCTGCCCCAAATCACCATATAATTAGTACAGAGAGGAATACAAAGGAATGATGAAAGAGAGGTTAAGGATGAATGAGAGAGGGTGAGGAAAGACTGATGATGATAAGAAGAAGTGGTGGATGAAAAGGGGAAAGCAAAGAAAAGGAAGGAGAAGGCAACGCAACGTATGAAACACCAGGGACATACTGGGTGTTAGGCAGAGAACAAAGTTATTTTGAGAGAACATGTTTGTAAGTTACACACACTTCACAGGTGGGAAGCAGGGAAACTGTACAGTTTTGAAGGCAAGAGAACAGTAGCCTGTGTGTGGCATGTGCATGGCAGCCCTCAAGGGAACCCACAAGAGGACCAATGTGGGCTGGGAATCGCCATTTCCAAAAGCAAAGATTTAAATCGATTCCCTTACACAAGCAGACACATGCATGTAATCAGAAACATTTTGTTGAGGGGAGCATACGGAATGCAGACTGTATTTTCCAGAATCGATTTACCTTGACTCCTTTCTCTCCTTGGAAACCTAGCCCCATATTCCCCTGGGGCACAGGGATGCAGGGAGGAAAAACAAAATCAGTTACTAAACAAACTCCAGGAACTGAAATCATTGGAAAGAAGTCTTTTCACCATAAAGTAGGCTTAACCAAACCAATATCTCTTTGGGGGACACCAGAACACTTAGGGATAAGTAGCAAAATGCCGCCAAATAAAGCATACTTACATCAGGACCAGGTAAACCGGGAGGACCTGGAGGACCCTAGAAATAAAAAGACAGAAACCAGTACTGGTTAGTTTCAGCCCAAAGGAACATGCTCATTTGGGAGGCGATGAGGAGAAGCCTCCCCTCCTAAAGGGTAGCATGGCTTTGGTGTAGCAGATTTCAGTTCCTCTCCTCTGAAGTCTCCCAAATTGACATGAAAACTACATTCAGGCTAAGGTAGTAGAGTTTTCATGGGTCATTCCTCCCGCCAGGCCAGAAATTTTAATATGATCATCTTTGGGGAAGCTAAGCTTAAGTAACAAGAGGTGAGATTTCATGCACTACAGAGAAAATGTGGGGACAGGCTTTCCCAGAACCAGGGAGATGACTGGCTATGCTCTGTACCAGATATGGCAAATAGATATGGTGTTAGAAAGATAGGTACTTCCGTAGGAGCTGCCTGAACATAGTGTTGAGAAAGATGTTGAAACTTTTTCTGGGTTCAGGGCATTTGTTGTGTTGGTGGTAAGGGAGTTGTTGTTGTTGTTAAATGTCTTCAAGTTGGTTCTGACTCAGCGACTCTGTATACCAGGAGTGGGGACCTTCATTTTGCCAAGGGTCATTTGGATATTTAAAATATCTATACAAAATTGTTGTTGTTGTCAAGTGCCATCAAGTCGGTTCCAACCTATAGCGACCCTGTACAGGGTTTCCGAGGGTGTAAATCTTTATGGGAGTAGAAAGCCTCATCTTTCTCCCACGGAGCGGCTGGTAGTTTCGAACCGCTGACCTTAAGGTTCACAGCCCAATTCGTAACCACTATGCTACCAGATTATCAAGTTAAAAATTAGTCTGCTATGTTTGGCCAAACATTTAATTAACTCATACCTAATGTGATAGGCTAGGTGTCAGAAAGATAGGTATGTAGGTAGGAGTTGCCCAAACAAGGTGTTGAGGAGTCCTGGTGTGGCGCTGTGGGATAAAGCACTGGACTGCAAGGTTGGTTTGAACCACAAGGTTGGCGGCTCAATCTCACCAGCCACCCCTTGAAAACCCTGTACATGGTCGCTTATGAGTCGGAACCAACTCAACGGCACTTAACAACAACTTAACAAGGTGGTGGTTGGAACTGCGGTTGCCTTGGCAACCAAAGAATTTCACAGGCCTTAAGTGGCCTAAGGGATAGACATGTTGCATCCTGGCTGTATAGGGTTTCTAAAGAGCAGCTGGTGGGTTTAAACTGCTGAACTTGTGGTAAGCAAGCTACAGGACTTCAGGTGAAGGAGTAGAAGGTGGCAATTGTTCAGTTTAGGCTGAGGTAGACTGAGAGGCACAGATTGGATGGTCCCAATGATTCTGATAAAGACAACAAATGGCTCCTAGCAAATGTATGTTTCATTTTGATCCTCCAAGAATGGAGGCTTCCATTTTTCATTAGGAGGGTCTACATTTCTATAGGTTTAAATTTAATCCATGGTGGGGAAAACAGTCATGTGAATACCACGACCACATATTAAACTTCAGTTCTCCTTACTTGAAAACCAGGTGATCCTATGGGACCTATAGTTCCTGGAGATCCGGGTGCTCCTTTTGGACCCTAAAAAAAGCAAGTTTTCAGTAGTTATCCAAGAGAAACGAAAATAGTCATGTCCACAGGAAATGTACAAGAATGTTCAAAGCAATTTTATTCAGATAATAAAAGTGGTGTAATGATGGATACATTACATCCACATAGTAGAATAAACACTCAACAATAGAAAGAAACTATTGATACATGAAACAACGTGGATGAATCAGACCCTTTATATGAAGCTCCAGAACAGGAAATACTGCTCCTTGGTGAGGAAAAAAAAAAAAAAAAATCAGACCAGTGGCTGCTTTTGGAGTGAGGCGGTAGCTGGGGTTGACTACGAAGGCACAAGAGAAAACTTTCTGAGGTGATGGTAATGATCTGTATCTTAATAGGGGTTTGGATTACACAGGAGTATGCATTTGTCAAAGCTCAGCAAATGCTCAGTTAGGGATTGTGAATTTCACTGTATATACATTTTACATAAAAAGAAAAGCTACACAAACATTTAAGTTTAAATATTGATAAACATGCTGCAGTATTTGTGAAAATAAATACTAAACTTTTGTCTTCAATTTACTTTGAAACACACGAAAAATAAGATGGATTGATGGACAGATAGAGGAATGGATAGATGGATGGAAATAGGACAGACTAAGTGGTGGTGGTGGTGGTTCTGTGCCGTGGAGACGGTTCCGACACATAGCGACCCTGTATAGGGTTTTCGAGGCTGTAAATCTTTACGGGAGCAGAAAACCTCATGTTTCTCCCACGGAACAGCTGGTAGTTTCGAACTGCTGACCTTGTGGTTCGCAGCCTGATTCGTAACCACTATGCTACCAGAACTCCTTCTATAGGCGTTCACTGCAAAATTCATTAAACTCTGCTCTATATCTGAAACTTATATTAAATATTGGAAAAATAAAACTTAGAAAACAAAGCAAAAGAGGTTAGTGTCAGATAAAGTAGATATAAAGATAGAATATTATCAGAGATAAAGAGGGGCATTTTACAATGATAAAACAGGTCAATTCATCAAGAAGACAACAATCTTAAATGTGTATGCTCCTAATAACTGAGCCTTAAAACACAGAAAGCAGAAATCTATAGAACTACAAGGTACACTAGACAAATCCACAATTATAATTGGAGATTTTAATATCCCTCCTTCAGTAATTAATACAAAAAGGAGGGCACAGAAGATCCAAATTACATTGGCTTGATGGATAGGTTCTAAATCAACATACGCAACAACACTCTGCAAGTGCATATGGAACATTCGACAAGGAAGACCATATGCTGGGCCCTAAAACAAACCTCAATTCATACAGAGTACACACCCTAATCATAATGAAATCAAATTAGAAATCAATAACTGGAAAATTGCCAAATATTTTGAACTTGAACAGTATGTTTCCAAATATTCTATTGGTCAAAAAAGAAATCAGAAAACAATTTGAACTGAATTATAACAATGATAGCAGCAAGATGGTGATCATTCTGCAAATTTAAGGAACACAGCATCGAAACCAATTTTGTTTAGCACTTAGGAACCTGTATACCCTTGATCCTTACTCATGCTTGGCATAAAGTATGACAACAGTCATATGTTACACCTACCTTTCCCACACTATTTACAAAGTCTTCTCGCATTTCCAGCCAGTCTAAATACCATCCACACTTCTCCAAAGTTACCATCTCTATCTTCAATATAAAGCCACCAAACTCACTGTCATTGATTGAATTCTGAGTCTCAACAACCCTACATAGGGTTTCTGAGACTGTAAATATTTTTGGGAGCAGACAGCCTCATCTTTCTCCTGCAAAGTGGCTGGTGAGCTTGAACCACCAACCTTGCAGTTCAAACGACTTTGCAGTCTGACGCATTAGCCCACAGTGCCACACCAGGACTCCTAATTTATCTTTAGGTGGATAGCATTTCTTCCTCTAAGCTGTTGTGCAATTCTTTCACCATAGTTCTAATAGTTTCACACAGCCTTAGGGAGCAGGGACCATGTTTACATTGCTTCAGGGATCACTCGTAGCATTTTGCTAATAGTAAGAGCTCAATACCTGTTCAAAAATGGAGGAAGGGAGAGAAGGAGAGAGGGTAAGATGGAGGGAAAAGAAGGAAGGAAAAAGGATGGTAGGCAGGCAGGTTCCGATTTATAGTGACCCCATATGACAGAGCAGAATTGACCCAAAGGCTGTAATCTTTACATAAGCAGCCTGGCCCATCTTTCTCCCCCAGAGCAGTTGGTGGGCTTGAACTGCTGACCTTTCGGTTAGCAACTGAGCTCTTAACCATTGTGTCACCAGGGTTCCTGTACTACCATGGAGAGAATAAAAAGTCTCCATCAATGACTGTTGACTAAGCACTAAGAACGCCACAACATAAATAACTTACAACATAAATAACTTACAACATTTCCATCCAGCCCCTGCAGTCCAGGATTCCCCTAAGAAACAAAGAAAGGAAGGACATTGAAGAGATGCATAAGTCAAGCCTGTGGTATTCTGTACACAACTGACCTAATTCATGGGGATACAAATGCACTGCTGAAGCTTGGAATCCTCTGTCAAAGTCTTGTGTTTTAAATAATGCTTAAATTGGACATATTCAACCGTTGACTTTTTCCTGCTCCTAAGAAAAATCTCGACTCTAGAAGACACATATTACAGCCTTGGTTGAGCAGGATTTCATTTTTTGCTCAGATTAATTAATTTTCACCTTTGCTAGGAATTTATCAATTAGAAACTGCTTCTGCAGGCTGGTGATTTTCCTACTCTTTCTGGAGGAAAGCAAAGCAACCTTGCGGTGTTCCTTCATCCTCAGAGAATCTGTATCCATATGTATACAATGCAAATCAGACACTTCAAGCAAGAATCAACAGAGCATACAGTCTCTGATTACGTTTTAATTACTTTGCAGCATCTCAAGTCACTGTATGAATCTGTAATATAACCATCTTGTGGAAATTGCTATGTTCCATTGGATCCAGTGTCTTGTTGATTTTTGGCAAAACCATTTAATCAATGCTTGCTAAGACAACAGTCATACTTTGATACCTGCTACTTTACCCTACTTAGCTTATGCCCAAAAAGCAGCTCTCTGTAGCATGGAAAGAGTACAGTGAATTGATTGCATGACTCTGAGCAAGTTTAGGTTCATGACGATGTATGCCATTGTGGTTCTTAGGTACCAGAGAGTTGGTTCCAACTCATAGTGACCCTGGATAGAGTTTCCGAGATATGACTGGTGGGTTTAAATCTCCAATCTTGTAGTTAACAACCCAGTGCTTATCCTACAGTGCCACACCATGATTCCACGGAGGCCACAGCAGCAGCTAAAGTGTTATTAGAGTTGGAAAGGAACTCATGGTTGTCAGATTCACATTGCTCATTTTACAGATAGGCAAACTGAGATATACATGGTTACTATGAGTCAGAACCAACCTAAGAACAGCAATGGCATTTATAGCCATAAACCCAACCCTTGTACCTTCTCCAGTTCTTTAGCCACCCACCTCCATCATCACCTTCCAAAGTAATGTCTTTGTACATGGATGTAAGACAAAATGGTACCATCAAGTTAGCCTCCACAGATAGAGTCCCATCTGCCACCGGAACAATGATGGGCTCCCTTCCCACTCTGCAAGTGAGTAGGGTCAATCATCTGAAGTCAGAATTTACTAAGGCCCCACAAGATGCCAGGCAGCATATACTAAGAGTATATTCACAAAGAGCACAGAAGGTTCTTGTCAACTCTGGGGCATGGATGGGCAATTTTTGCAGATAGGGGCCTATCTAGGGTGATGGGCTGGCATGGAGGGATAAAGACAGGTGGGGCCTGGATCTTGGGCTGGTGACCATGCTGAGGTGGGTAGAGGCATATATGGCTTCAAACCAATATCATGGGCATCAAGGATTCTAAATAGACAAAAAGTATCTGCCTCTGGGAAATGTCTTAGCTTGACAAAGGTCAAAGACAATGGTATCCATGCAAAATGTTTGTTTGCTGATCTGTCTCCTATTCTTGATATAGATCCTACAAAGCAAATATCGTTGACAGTATAGTTACAAGCATTTCTGTCAAAGTTTCCACCAGAAAAAGCTCTAGATCTGTTTAAATCCAGCTTGGTCTGCTCCTTAAATAGAGACGCAGATGCTAATTCTGGAAATTTCATTGGAGGAGGGGTCCAGTCCCAGGAAACTCAGCATAGAGCCTACTTAGCTATCTGTCTTAGAGGCTCTTACCTTCACTCCTTTAAGAGTACCTTGAGCAAGAACAGGACCACCTTTAGCGCCTTTCTGACCAGGGATACCCTGAGTAAAATAATAAGAAAAATTTGTGAAGAAATATACACACATAGAGTATGGTTAATGGTATGATATGGTCAAATAAAGGATGGACTAGCAAAAGCCTGAAATTATGTAGCAGAATTGGTTATGCTAAAGGATGAATCACATTTCCTGAAAAAGTGTCCTGACTTAGAGCTGTATGCCCACTACCCCTGCCTCTAAACTCAGGAGTGTGTAAAGAGATGGAGCTTAGAAAATAGGAGACTACATTTTATAGAATAGCATTCTGAACAATCCACATGTTATTCATATACCTATGGACTCCTGGTGTGGCACTGTAGGATCAGCACCGGACTGTGAACCACAAGTTTGGTTGTTCAAACCCACCAGTCGCTCCTAGAAACCTTATACAGGGTCGCTATGAGCCGGAACCGACTCGATAGCAATTAACAACCATAACAACAAAATGACTGATCCCTGTGAGGGGTGACGCACATAAGCCATGTTGAGCTTGAACTGCCGACCTTGCATTTCAAACAACTTTGTAGTCCAGCACATTAACCCACAGCACCACACCAGGACTACATAAGTCACTGCCAGGGCCTCTATCTAGGACAGAAGTAAGCATACCTTTTCTGTAAAGAGCCAGAGAATAGATAATCTAGGCTTTGAGGGCCTCCTCCATCTTTGTGTCCCATCTTCTTCCTTTACAACCTTTTAAAAAGTGTACAAACAGGCTACTGGCCATAGGCCCATAGGTGTGAGCCATAGTTTGTAGACCTCTAGTTTAAGAGGCATCTATAAAATTAACTCTACTCTGTGCTTCTACCTGGAAAATTCAACTTCAACTTCAACTCTATGAGGCCAACAAGACTTAGTGTTAACAAGAAAAACATAAAATTCAAAGTACTCCCAACCCCAGCCTTTCAACCAGGTTTTCTGTTGTCACAGTTACAAATGCTGGTTAATGTCTGCTAGATAGAGTCTTCCTGGAAAAAGCGGAAATCCTCATACCTAACAGGAAGTCAGTGTTAGTATCGAGGGTACAGCTAAGCTTTGGGGACTGAAGTGTTACTCAAGGAAGGTAAGTTATATAAAAGAACAATGTGGACCCAGAAACACAAATCCATTTCTTTCCTGTTTCCCTTTACTGTTAAGGCCACTTACTCTCATGAAGAGAAGCTTCAAAGAAGCTGACTGAATGGAGGTCAGCTCAGGATTCAGTGAGGGGTGAGTTTCAGCTTAGTAAAATAATAACCAAGTTCCTATTTAGGCTGAGGTGAGGTTTAGGGGACAGGATTAGGTTCTCCCTTTTGTCTATGGGATGTTGATTATTTTCTTTTTTCCACTCTAGGGGGCAGCATTTCACTGGTTTGCTGGATTCTCAAGCTCTCAAAACAGATGATTTGGGTTCCTCCTTTGTTGCCATGGCAGCAGCTGAAGGCCTTTGTGACTCACAGTTCATTCTGTTAGGAACATCTCTTTCTCCCCCCTCCCACCCCTGCAGCATATTGGTGCAGTCCTTAGATGCCAAGGTCCTTTATGCCAATCTGGGGTTTATGTTTTTTTCTGTCTGTCTCACTTTCTCACATATGTATATACCCACATCCATATTCACAACCTGGTTTCTCAAGGAAATATTTCTGCTTTAAAATCACTAATGAATTAATATTGCTATGGAACTTACTTCTAGCTACATTGTCTCAGATCAGTACCTTCATTAATTTAGATTATTTCAACTGAAATTAAGACTAAGCTTGAATGGTATTTTTCTCTTTCCAGCCACTTGTAAAAGCAGATTTGAAAGATCTGGGATCTACTAGAGATCCTTTAGATCCAACTATCTGAGTTCTATCTAGATGAATGGGATTAAAGAAAAGTACTGATATCAAGAGCTAATAAATAAATGCCTTATTCATACCAGAACTTAGGGCTATGAAGGAGGGAAAAGCAATCTCCATTAGTGTAGAATTTCTCAACCTTGTTACTATTGACATTTTGGGCCAGTTAATTCTTCTTTGGGGCAGGATTTGTCTGTGGAGTGAATTATAGTATGTTTATTAGCATCCCTGGCTTCTACCCACTAGATACCAGTAGTATACCAGTTGCGACAACCAAAAATGTTCATTAAAATTGCCAAATGTCCCCTGAGGGACAATACTGCCCTCTGCTTTAGACTAAGTTTGCCAAGCCCATTGTTAGTGCTTCCATAAGCCCATGTAAATCTTCCAATTATTGCATTTCCCAGTATCTTCTGATGTGGGCACATGTCAAATAGCCCAAGTATGTACTCTGCTCTGACATTTACTACAACCTTTAACAATCTTGCCAACTCTAAAAGTATGTTTTTCTTTTTAAAAAGCAAACAAACAAATCTAAGTAGTATAGCATGTGTACACCTCGTTGAACTGGTATTTCTTCTTTAGACTCTACATGTTGGAGTGCTGCAAATAGAGATTCCTCCACTGAACAAGGGGCTATAGTGGGTATCCCCTAGATGGTTAATGAGGTCTCCAGATAAGCAGCAAAAGGACACACTTGGAGGTAAGCAAAACCATTTGAAGTGATGTGCAAAGATTTGGCAACATACAGGTGCTCCAAGAATCCCAGGGTAGCCATCAGAGCCTGGAAATCCAATGGCTCCTTGAGTTCCGTTATAGCCATCAAGACCAGGTGGGCCTCTGGGCCCTGGCTGTCCAGGGTGACCCTGTTCATAAAGAAAAGAAAGGATCAAGTCAGCACAGGACTATCAGTTCCTGCAACGAGACAAGCCAAGTATGCTGTCAAATTCCAACTCTTCGTTCACACCCTTAGCACCCCCCAAATATACCCTTATCATTGCTTTACATTCTGGTATATAGGGCTGATGAGCCCTCAGTGTTACCCCTCCCAAAAGGATCAATAGTGTAACAGGATGCAAAGCGAAACCTAAGGGATAAAGCCTGAGCAGATGGAATATTCAGAGCGCTGCAACTTCACCTGTCCTGGGTACAACAATGTACTAGGATGGGGCTTAGCTGTTTGTCAGCTAAGCTGCTACCGATAGGGAGTCATGTCAGGCTTGGGATTTCTTGGACCAAAGTGGAAACTGGGCAGCCTAGCATGGCTTTCTGTATTGGAAAGCTGCTCAGTAAAAAAATAAGCAAGTCTTAGAATAACTACACTTCCAATCTGATTTTGTCAGGATCACATGTCAGGCGATTGCTTTGGTTAGGGAACTCTTATCTGTTTGCCTTCTCCATTTGTTGTTAGGTACCATCTAGTTTGTTCCAACTCATAGTGACCTTATTCATAACAGAATGAAACACCGCCTAGACTCGTGCCATTCTCACAATTGCTACATTTGAGGTAATTATTTTTGCACTTTGTCAATCCATTTCATTGGGAGTCTTCCTAGTTTTCATTGACCCTCTATTTTATGAAGCATGATGTCCTTCTCCAGGGACTGCTCCCTTCTGATAACATGTCCAAAGTATGAGAGATGAAGTCTGGCCATCCTGGCTTCTAAGTCACACTCTGGCTGTATCTCTTCCAAGGCAGATTTGTTTGTTCTTCCGGCAGTCCCTGGTACTTTTAATATTCTCTCCAACACCACAGCTCAAATGCAGCCCCCTTCTCCATACTCACTACCAAAGGCAGTTGTTTAACTGAGGAATTAGTAGTAGTTCTATATAGTTGGTTTGAGTTCAATAGTTTTCCAGGGTCAGGCTTCCTTGATCCATTGTTGTTGTTAAGTGCCATCCAAGTTGGTTCTAACTCATAGAAACTCTGTATACGGTTTCTGAGAAGTGGCTGGTGAATTTGAACCACCAACATTGTGGTTAGCAGTCCATTGCTTATCCTACAGTGCCACACCAGGACTCCTTGGTGCATAGAATCTCCTCTTTTTGTTTATTGCAACACCTATGTTTTGATCTATCAAGGGTGGGTTGTGTACAAAGAGATAACTTGAAAGACGAGAAACCTCAACTGTCAAATAAGAGGTAGACACCTCTCCCTTTTCTATGTTTAATGATTTGGAGGAAACATGTCCTGAGTGTTCCAAAATTAACTTTGCAAATCACCAGAGCAAACAACCATTTGTCAGATACTTATTAAGAAAATGCTCCATAGAATTCTGTTTCATTTTCATTGTTATAGCTGTAGGAGGTAAATAGACTGTTAATATAAAAGTGTGAGTCTAGGCTGCTTGCTATGGGTTAACTAGGGGTTATTTCTCAGCAGGCTAACAGGGATAAGTTAAGGCAAGACAGCAAGCTGGCTCAGTACCAAGAATCTTCCTTACGCCTAGGACTTGGTTCTATTTGATACTAAAAACTGGGTTTCATACCCCATGGTTTCTACAGATTCTACTTGAGTATGATCCTTCTCTAGTTTTCTTGCCACCTGCTCCATCTTTTGTACCTTAACTAATTTTCTAGAATTAACCGTTGACTTCTGACTTCTGTCCTTTCCTTCAAACACCATGAGATAGTGGGTAAGTCAGGCTTTGAGCTAGTTGGTTTGGTGTTCCATTCCTAGTTATGCACTCCCCAGCTGGAGTCTCAATTTCCACATCTGAAGGAGCTCTGGTAGCGTAGCGGTTACTAGGTCAGCAGTTTGAAACTACCAGTGGTTCCATGGGAGAAAGATGAGGCGTTCTGCTCCCGTAAAGATTTACAGCCTCAGAAACCCTGTGCAGGGTCACTATGAGTCAGAACTGACTCCACGGTACTTACCAACAACATACTGAGATGATTAATACCGACCTCATAGGGTTGTTGTCAACACAAAAAATGAATAAGGCCTATTTCATTGGGTTATTGTTAAAATAAAATGTGATTAGATTTATTAAATGGTTAAGTCTTCTTCTCTCAGACAAGTCAGTAAGGAGAAGCCACAGGGCAAGCTCTACCTCTTCTCAACTCTCAGTACCCCAGCAGTTCTGCCCCCTATTTCCTTTTCTTGTCATGGCTAATGATTTCAAATATGTATGTGCCAGCTCTCTAAAAGAGCGTAACTCTTTGTGGGCGGAAACCATGGTTCTGTATAGCCACAAGGGACTGAGCACACAGACTAGGAAGGTCTGCTGTAGTCCAGAAAAGCAATGTTCCTCAGAAGCCAGATGTCGAAGGAAACATTTCCATTTGGCATGTGGTACATGTTCACTTTGAGGATATCAATCTGGTATGTTTGTTTACAAATCTCAAGGCAGGGAAATATTTGAGACTGACTCCATGGGAAAAGTTAAACACAAAATGTAAAGGACAACTTGAAAACCTCTGTTCCCAATTTATTTGAACTGAGAAATGGTTGATAAACATACATTTCCTAAGGATGCCAATGGCTGCAACTCACAGCTGTCCTGAAAAGCCCCAATCCTACCATTCCTGGTCTGTGTTGTTCTAACGTGGACTATCTTGATGAATGAATGCTTGTTTGCTCATTCTCCAAGTGATGGGTGTACCCACTAATGCAGCCTTAGATTATTATGAAATGACTATTTGCCCATTCATGTTGTAACTGTCTACATGACAGCAAAACAATGATGTTTGGGAACCAGAACAAGTGACACATATGTTAATGATTAGCCAGTATTAAGAGAGGAATCAGATCGGTGCAGTGATCCAGCTTAGTAAGGTGTATTGGGAAAACGGTTGGTTTCAGCCAGCTTGCTGAACAAGTGGTGCTGAAAGTTGAACAAAATAATTCATTTGATTGGGTCTATGGTGTCTGTGTTTTCTTCTGTTTGAGGAATTCTTGCCAGTCTGAAAACTGTTGCTTTGTAGGCACTGTTGTTGGTGTTGTTAAGTGCTGCTGCGTTGGTTTCGACTCATAGCAATCATGTATAGGGTTTCCGAGGAGCAGCTGGTGAGTTTGAATTGCAGACCTTGCAGTTCAAACCGGCCTTGCAGTCTAGCACATTAACCCACAGCGTCACACCAGGATTGTTGTTGTTGTTGTTGTTCAGTGCCTTCAAGTCAGTTCCAACTCATAGCGACCCTGTATAGGGTTTCCAAGGAGCAGCTGGTGAGCTTGAGCCTTCATCCTTGTGGTTCAAACCGACCTTGCAGTCCAGCACATTAACCCACAGCACCACACCAGGACTCCACATTAGGATTAAACTCCCAAATATTTTTAGAGCTCTTTACACCGTGGGTAAAGGAGCTGGACTGCAAAGTTGGTTTGGACCACAAGGTCAGTGGTTCAAACTCACCAGCCACTCCTCAGAAACCCTATCTAGGGTCACTATGGGTTGGAACCAACTCGGTGCACTTAACAACAACAACTATATGCTGGAAGGCAATGGTGGTTCCGTGGTAGAATTCTCACCTTCCATGTGGGAGACTTGTATTTGATTCCCAGTCAATGAAACTACCTCAAGCATAGCCACCGCTGGTCTGTTAGTAGGTGCTTGTATGTTGCTATGATGCTGCACAGGCCTAAGTAGAGCTTCCAGATTAAGACAGACTAGGAGAAAGGTCTGGCAACCTACTTCCCAAAACCAACCAATGAAAACCGTATGGATCACAATGGTCTGATCCTGTTGTGCATGGGGTCGCCATGAGCTGAGAGCCAATTTGATGACAGTGTTGCGTAGTGGACTGTGAGTTGGCCTACTAACTGTAAGGACAGCAGTTCGAATCTACCAGCTGCTCCGTGGGAGAAAGATGAGGCTTTCTGTTCCTGTAAAGATTTACAACCACCACCACCACCATCACCACCACGTCCACCAAAGGTCAGTTTGAACCACAAGGTCGGCAGTTCAAACTCACCAGCCACTCCTCGGAAACCCTATACAGGGTCGCTAGGAGTCTGAATCAACTCAATGGCACTTAACAACAACAACTCTATGTCAAGTTCAATTCTAGAGGTTTTAGAACCTCTGAGAGGAGGAGATATAACCTGTGCTTTCACGGAGCTAGTATTCTGGTTGGAGAGAAAAGACTATCGCACAAGACAATCAATAAATACTATGCAATGTGGAGCTAGACAGTGGGATACAGACAGTGAAGGCTCCTGGGATATTAGAGATAGTAGCGAGAAGTCGGCATTGAGCAGAAAGTGCTCAATAAATATGTCTTGAATAGCTGGAAGAGAAGGAAGGAGAGAGGAAGAGAGATTCTACCGAGTAAGTCTGAACGATAGAGCAAAAAAATTAAAAGAAAAACACATACAGTCTTGGGTCAAAGGATGGAACAAGGCAGTGAGGAGTTCTACAGGGAGCAGAAAGCTTATTTGGAGCAGTTTGAGCAGCTGCAACGCATTGTTCCAGGCCTTAATGTCCCAAAGAAAAGTGATCCATTCCTGCAAGCTCTAGGACTTTTTTGGCCAAAAGTTGGAGGCAGAAGTGTCCAGCTGGAATCTGGGGTGAGTTCCAGTTCCGAATTAGAAACCACCTCTGCCTGACAGGATTCACTTCCCTCCAACATCCATTAAAAAGAGACTGCAGGAAGAAGGGCACATTCCCACTGACGCTCCAGCAAGGCCAGGTCCACGGGATGAACTGAGGAGGCTGCCACCAGTTCGAGAACTTTCCTCACCCACTGGCTCCCAGAAAATAGCCACTCTTAAGTGGAAACTCTGGCTACAATGGCCAAAGGAATACAGCCAGGAGACAGTGCCAAGGGCACCAAAAGAGGACAGCTCACTTCATCCATGTATGTCTCCTTTGGCTCATTTCTAGGCATTTCTAAGACTCTGCCGGTGAATAAATCTGGCAGTGGATTGTTGATACATGTAACAAATATAAGGCAAGTGAGCCTTCTAGTCTCTAAATCCACAAATATCCACTACATCTGGGACGACAATAGATCAAATGATAATATCTTTGAGGGAGAGCTATATGCTTCCTCTGTAACTCCCATAGTAGATTACTAGCACATATCGGGAGTTTAAGAAATACCTACAGGTTGGCACAAGATTTGAACCTCTTCTCTCATACTAGATGAGAAATCTGTTGTTGTTAAGTGTTGTTCAGTCAGCTCCGGCTCATAACAACCCTGTATAGGGTCTCTGATCTTGCAGTTAGCAATCTAGTGCTTACCCTATAGCACCATCCCAGGACTGCAGAAGAGAAGTCTAGGGCTTACTAAATTATACGTTGATAGGGCTCAGAAGAACCCGTCAGAAGTTATAAGAAGGATGAGAGCAGGCTCTAGGACCACACCTGAAACAGAGGTGCTCTACTTGCAACTCAATGTTATGTAACAAGCTTCTGCTCTTCTAAACAAGGTGTGAAAACCACTCCAAGAGACAAACACAGTGCAGGTTAAGGATATAATACAAAGAAGTGGGAAAGGACATAAAAAGTGATAGTCAGCAAGTTTCAAATAGTCTATTTCAAAGGTTGGCAAGATGGTACCATGGAATCTCCGGCATTGGAGAAGTAGTGATATAGGAAGGAAATGAAGAAACTAAGGGATATAGGATGGAAATGAAGCGATATAGGATGGAAATGAAGAAACTAAGGGATTGGGCTGGATGGAATGGGAAAAGGAAATATTGGCTGCTATCTTTGGAGTAGTCACTTTTTGAACACTAAAGGCAAATTCACTCTGAAATGAGATGGGGCTGAAGAGAAAATATTATGAAAGAAATGTGCCAAGATGTCACTAATGGCTGTTTGGATGGTACAATTAAAAGTATTTTTCCTTCCTTATAATTTCTTGTACCTTCTTATTTCCCTATAATGGGCATGTAATCATTGTCAAGTAGAATAAAATGTTATTTTAATTTTTAGAAAAGAAAATAAAACATCAGGGCAAAAGAGCAGGAGCTAGGCTGGAAGCAGCAGAACATGTTTGCTTTTGACGGAGTCTGTAGCCTACTGCTGTCTAGCATGGCTCATCCTCTGGGAGCCAACATGTGCTCAGCCCTGTACACCATCCAGCAGACAAAGAAGAATGTGGCTCCTCTCTTTAAAGTTCTTACCATCTAATTTGGAATCCCGTGAAATGACCACAGATGCTTTACCCTCTTGTATCATCAGTGCATGGTACAGTGTGGGACACACTGTTGAAGGAGTGGATGAGTGAAACATGAGAAAATGCCTAGAATATGACAGAATAGACATTCGGTTCTACCTTGCATGCCACAGAATGGTCTACGTATAAGAATTTGCGTACATATATCAAACAGGATTTGGCTGGCACCTAACAGGAGAAAGCAAAGTCTTAGAGGTCTTTCATCACTTTGCCATTTTCCATCTGTGAGCATTCCCCTTTCTAGTAATGACCCAGGATCTAATGTGACATTACCTTCAAAACCAGACCTTCATCAGCCTCAACCAAAACTCTCTTCAACCCACAAGACCTAATTATTTTGGCTAAGATATTGATGGTTTTCTATGGTTACACATGTCCCTTCAGCCCCAAACCACTGCTCTTCAAATGTCACCATGCATATCACGTGACCCCAAGCATTCTTGCATGAGGCATGCTGTTTGTTGCTAAGGTCAAAGTTTTTGAGCTAGGAGGAAGAGCCTAAAAGATATTAAAAAGGCCTCTGTGGATGCACTCACTGGAATCCCATTGATGCCAAGAAAGCCAGGAACTCCCATAGGTCCCTAAAGAAAGAGATAGGGAAAGGAATATAAGAAACACTGCAATTAATCACCATTAGATCCAGTGTGTGTGTTCCTGTGATTTAATGACTTAAGTTGTTAAAAAAGTGCTTTATACCCTCTTTCCCACATGGCCTTGTGTTATTCCCTCCTCCAGTTCCAAGTGATCCCATACCCTATGGCCTTGGATATGTGTGTGTTCTGAGACCAGTTCTTAAGCAGGAAACATAAAGACCTGCTAAACTCAGCCAGCCAGCCACCACAATATTATCTTCCTCCCTGCTGATAGCTTCTAAACATTTTGATCCCTTGTTTCCCAGTCTCCCTGCTTGTATTCTTGATCTTTACTGCCCAGCTGATGGGACTTCTAACCCATGCCTGGCTTAAACCCAAATGACTTCCCACCACTGTGAGCTCACTTACATTTACTTTATGGCTTGTCTGCCATGGGATTGGCTCCTTGGATGGGCAAAAATTACCAATGCATCACCCAGCCCATTTCTTACACAAGTATGTAGCCTGGTACCAAGGTAGTCAGTAATGGGATTATTTCCATAAATGAGCAGAACTGAAATTTAGTACCTTTTACCTTAATATGTATATCAAAGGAAAATTAAGCTTTGGTGCTCTTACCTTGTCTCCTTTTGGTCCATAGGTTCCCAGAGAGCCTGGGGAGCCCCTTTCTCCTTTCAACCCTGATAAACCAATAGGACCAGCAGATCCTTGAGGACCAGTGGGACCTTGAATTCCAATTGGTCCCGGTCGCCCCTGAAACGGACAAAAGGAGTGCAGGTAGTCAACAGTAGGCTTTGCATCAACATTTCCCATTTTCCCAGACACAAAGAACACGGTCATCACTTCACCAAATAATTTTGGCTTAGATATCTGTGAGGCATGCCAAAGTTCCAGACGTGGATCAGAAAAGGTTATCTTAGGGGCTGCTAAGCTTATTTGGATAGAGCACATTTTATAAGCACATTTAATAAGGTTCATGCGCACCAAGATCCTTCAACTTGTACTTAGTTATTCAGACTCGATGATGTTGTCCTCTTCCTAGTTAATGCCAGGCCATCCATCAGATTGTCAAAACAGTGAACCAACAGAACACTGGAGAGCATCATGGCATTTTATAACTTGTGTCCAAATGGCCAATCACATGCTTATAGGAAAGCCTAGAAAAGGCTGTGCTGACAGAACACTGTCTTAGGGGTCCAGAGAAGGGAGACCCCAGAGACCCATGAGCTGACTCTTTGGTGGATTCCATCAGTGCACCTAGAAATGGATATTCACAGGGTGCGCGCACACACACACACACACACACATACACATATTGTTTATTTGCTCTCTTCTATCCTTTTTTTTTCCTTCCCTTTACCCCTCTCTCCACATCAGAACATTCTGAATGTGTAAAATACAAGGAGCCTGAGAGTATCCATTAAGTATCAATTATGATCCGGAGAGGAAGCAGCCTGAGATTTTGAATGCTCTGGTTGTAAAGTGTCAGGTAACAATTAAGTTTGAGAGTTCAGGCTGACATTTTAAAGCCGACTGAGACAGTGAATTAACCCCAGTGGGTGCAACAGAGTTGGACTAGTCTATCATTTAGAATAACTCCCTGTAGGGACTGAAATTTTCTTGCCAGAAAAATGAAAACCATTAGTAATGTGCATTACCTCTCAGAGACCACAACATTGTCTCAGATAAAAAGCCTATTTTCCATAAATGTTTCCATCTCTACCTCTCAGCCCCTTTCCTGATTGTCCCCAATCTCCTACAGTTCTGTGAAAAACTCTGAAGAAAGCCCATTAAACATGCCCTTTAATATTCAATAACCTTCAAGCCTTACTTTTTAAAAGGCCAAAAGCAGGATAAGCATTTTAGGTGGTAGCTAGAGTCACATTCTGAGGATACAAGTGACCACCAGCTGGGCTGGCCCTTTGAAGACCAATTTCAAGTGTCAGTTAAACCCACGAAGAACTAGGACTCTTACAAAGAAGTAAGGGACGCTCTGTTCAAGGAGATGTAATTCTCTTGGGCAACGCTCACCCCTCAACCTTTCTAAACACCCAACCTGCAGCCCAAAGATTGCAGGCTGCGAACGTTTTAACAGGACTTATTTCTGGGAAGGAGAAATGATGGGAGTTGGCAGCAAGCTTTAACTTTTGACTTGATGACTGCCCATTTTGTTTACAATGACTCTGTTATTATTCTTGCAGTTTTGCTAAAACTCAATCTACAGAAAGAAATTAATGGAAATAAAAAAGAAAACAAGACTTTTAAATAAATAGTGCTTGGGGGTGGTTGTAGAGGGTTCGTGAAAATGTCTTAAAATGTGGACCTAGCTGTCAAGACTTTTGAAATACAGAATGACAGCAAACTGTACAAGTCCGAAACAGACCGTAAGTCTATAGGAATACAAAGGAAGAATTGACCATGGAGGGTCTGTGGAATGCTCACTTTTTGCCCTTTGCTGGCAGAGGGGAGAAGGTGGGGAGTCATGAGCCCAACTGGAGATGAGGTTGAGAACAGGGGAATCGTGTTGGGAATGCAGCGTTTCAGGGCTGAAACTCATCAACAAGCATTCAGGAGAACATGTGTGTGTCAGTACGTGGTTAGGGCAGCCTGCCGGGGCCTGAAACAAGGGAGGCAAATCAGAAGCAGCTGTTGAGGAAGAGGAGCCTGCTCAGGGGGAAGATGAGGGCAAGGAGGAGGTGCCGAGGCCTTGTTACTACTAGAAGAGAGGATCCAGTCAGGCACTGAAATGTCTGACCCAAATGTGAGCCCTGCCAAAAGCTTTCCCACAGATACAGAGAGGGATAGAAAGCACCACAGACCATTTAGCCAGCTACTGAAAGAGCAGGCTGTGATGCGACCTACGTCCCATTCTGCCCACAACAGAAGAGGAGCCTGACCAGTGCCCAGGGGCTGGCACACCAGTTCTGGTCCCTGGCCTTTGGGAGTACATGCTGAGAAATGGTAAACAAGGAAACTAAGGAGTGAGGCAAGTCAAGGACTGAACTTAACAGAAAAGCTGATAACATTCAGAAAAGACAGGGATTCCATGGCCTACTTCCTTCCCCTCGGATGGTGTGTGTGTGAGGGGGGCACAGGAGAGTCGGCATGCTGAATTTGCCATGGCAAACTCTTGCATTCTGGTTATGGAGCTTAAAGTGAACCTCTTAAGAACTCTTGAAAAAAAAAAAAATCTAACTCTTTTCCCAAAGGGGCATTTGAAAACATGGGTGTCCTAACAAACACAATGTTCTATATTCTACTTTGGCACGTAGCAACTGGGATCTTAAGGAAAATCTCATGAGAAGCCTTCTAAGGGGCAACTATTGGTCTCTCCCTGTCTAGAGAAAAGAAGAGTAATGAGTACTCAAGACACTTGGAAATAATGAGTCCAGTGAACTAATGGACCAGGTGAATGAATCACAACTCTGAGACCAAAAGAACTAGATGATGCCTGGCTACCACTACCAACTTCTCTGAAAGGGATCACATTAGAAGGGCCTGGATAGAGCCCATAGTCTCAGAGGACACAATGGTCATTTGGCATGGCATAGTCCACAAACACAGCATTCTACATCCTACTTTAAGGAGTCAAGACTCCTTAAAGTAGGATGTAGAATGTGTGGCGCTGTGGGTTAATGCGTCAGACTGCAAAGTCGTTTGAACTGCAAGGTTGGTGGTTCAAGCTCACCAGCTACTCCTTGGAAACCCTATACAGGGTCACTATGGGTCGGAACTGACTCGATGGCACTTAACAACAACAACTTTGGTGAGTAGCTACTGGGATTGAACCACAAGGTCAGTGATATGAATCTGCCATTCCATGACAGAAGGATGAAGCTTGCTGCTCCCGTAAAGATATATTGCCTTAGAAACCCTATATAGGGTTGCTATGAGTTGGAACTGACTCAACAGCGCTTAACAACAACAACTACTAGGATCTTAAAAGCTCATGAGAAGCCATCTATTGTGCAACTATAAGTCTCTCCCTGTGTGGAGGAAAGAAGAGTGATAAGAATTGTCGATGCTGGGAATCAGTTAGCTCAGCGAATGACATGAACACCAGTCTCTATGACACTGAGACCAGAAGAACTAGATGGTGCCCAGCCACCACTACCAACCGCTCTGAGAGGGATCACATTAGAAGGTACCAGATTTTGTAGGAGAAAATGTAGAACAAAACTCAAGATTATTGAAACACAAAACAAAAACAACTGGGCTTATGAGTCAGGAAGAGACTGGAAGAACCTGAGATTATGGTCCTCAGTCACCTTTCAGGTCTGCAACTGAGCTCTCCCTTGTGGCTCAATTTTCAGCCAAGCAGTAGACAGGTATACAGGGGTGGGGAAGGGGTTTGTGGGGGACAAAAATACTAGTAAGGTATGCTCACCATGGACAGGTTAACCATTCAAGATCAACACGACAGCATTTACCTAAGGACAAAGTTCACAAGGGTTAGGAAGGAGGGTGGAATAGAAATACGAATCACAAGGAGGAAGTGGGATAACTGATGTTACATGGAGGAGATTGTAATCATTGAGAGGAAACAAAGTGTATGATTTGTTGAACGTAAAGCTGATGACCTGTTTTGTTAACCTTCCCTCAATTCACAATAAAAAGTAAAAACAAAACTAAACCAAACAAAAAACAGAAGGTCCTATAAAGGTAGACGTTTTGTAGTAAAAGGAGGGGAGTGATTGACTTTGCAGTCTAGTTGCGGAGGTCCCTGGGAACATCAAGGGAGAAGAGCGGAGTGTGGGACCCTACCCAGAGAAACCGTGATTCCAGAGATGGAGGCAGAGACGATGACGCGGAGAGATGGAGCGGCTGGGGACTTTAGACCCAGAGAGGGAGAGGGGCTGTGTGCTGACGACCAGGGTGGGCAGGCTTGCAGGGTATACACTTTGGTTGGTTGATGATGCATGGAGGGGATTGTAACCCTGGGAAAGGATAAATGTAAAGCTAATGTTCTCCCATGTAAACTATCACATAATTCACAATAAAACATTTTAAACAAAACAAAACAAAACAAAACAAAAATCCTCAGAAGGTCCTGAAAATGTGGAAGACATAGAACCTAAGACTATGGCCCTTGGTCACCCGTCAGGTTGGGAACGGAATTCATCCCCATGGCTCAAATTTCAGCCAAGCAATAGATGTAGGGGAGAGAACAACACTAGTGAGGTATGCACACCATAGAATGGTAGCCATTCAAGACCAAAAAGCGTGGAGAAAGGAGGAGGAATGGAACCAAGAAACAGAGAGGAAGTGGGCTAAGTGTTTATTACACTGACGAGACTGCAATCATTGCCATGAAGCCAAGTGCTAAATGTGAAACTGATGATCTGCTCTGTAAAGCTTTACTTACTACACAAAAAGTTTTTTTTTTTTTAAAGTGGGTGCCCCCTGGAGGAACCTGTAACTTCTAGAGGCTAGTGAGTCGGTAGTCATGCCAGCAGCCTGACTAGAAACCTCTGGGGCTGATCTGAAGGTCAGAAGCAGGGTGTATGGAATACGTCTCAAGGCCTTTTGAGGCACTGTTGGCCTAGAAATACCTCCTCAGCAAGGTTCCAGGCCCTTCTGGATCTCATAGTCATGGGCTAGGAGAGAAGGGTATGATGTCCTTTCATACAGTGGCACATACAAGAGCAAATGAAAATGACAAAGGAAAAAAGAAAGAGACCCATTGTGTGTGTGTGTGTTGTTTTGAAGGAGCCTTGGTGGCACAGTGGGTGAGGCATTGGACTGCTAACCAGAAGAGCAGCTGTTCAAACCCACCAACCGCTCTGCAGGAGAAAGTTCAAACTGTTCCTGTAAAGATTTACAGCCTCAAAACCCCTAGTTGGGGAGCAGGTTTGGGTTGTTTACTCTGTGCTTATAAATGTGTGATCTTTTTCCCCCTCTGGACTCCAGGCATAGGTTTCTGTCTCAGTGTCCAGTGTACTGCAGAAGCTTAATACTAATACATCTGCCTTTTTGTTTTTTTTCCTTTAAAGATGCTATTGGAGACACTTTTTATATCGGCCAGCAGAGGTCAGAATGAGAACACACAGGCTACAGATAAGCAGATGGATGGGTGGGCCTCACTGACCCCATAGAGAAAAAGAAATCAAACTGGTGTCATCGAAGTCATAGAATGTGTGAGCAGGAAGAGCTCTTAGAGATCACCCCGCCCAGGCTTTATTTTATACATGGATGTTTAAAAAGGGACTGAAAGAGGGGAAATAGCTATTGCGGAATGGTTGGGACTCAAACTAGGCAGCCTGATACCAGTGCCAGACTGTTTCTGTATGCCAGTGGCAGATGTCCTAGGGGGTCCTCAGGCAGCCATACCCGGACTCTGGGTCCGCCCCTGGGACTGCCCCCAGCAGCAGGCTGCGGTAGCCAGATGCTCACACATCATTTCACTCTCCCTAACCCTGATAATTTCTCAGAACCAATCTGGAAAACTAGCACAGTTTGGACTGCTAGCAGAATTTCAATGGACTTGGACCAAGGCCCTGCCCTGATACATGTCATTTATTTTGGCAACTAAACCCAGACAGGGCAGAAGAGACTCTTCTAACTCTCTCCAACAAGCTATCCTGCCTCCATCTGCAAGGGGTTTTAAATATGCACATCAGAGTCTAAATCTCAAGGGAATGAGCTGGGACTGGTGCCTAAGGCCAAGAACTGCTGGTTGGCAACTGTGACCCAAGCTGGCAGCCTCCTGCTGGCTCCAGTGGGTTGGGGCTAGTATGTAGTTTAAGGTCAACCTTGATCAGACCACACTCACAATTCCAGCCCTGCTTCAGATGAAAAAGGTAAAAATGGCCTGTATAGAAAACAGTTGTTGTTAAGTGCCGTTGAGTCTGTTCTGACCCATAGTGAGACTGGATAGGGTTTCCGAGGAGTGGCTAGTGAGTTTGAACCTCCAACTTTGAGGTTCGAACCGACCTTGTGGTTGAGTGCTTATTCTACAGCATCATACCCCTACAAAACCCAAGCCCATCTAGTCGGTTCCTACTCCTGGTGACCCTCTAGAACACACTAGGACTGCTCTGCATGGTTTCTGACACTGAAAATCTTGCAGCAGTCAGTTTCATTTTTCTCCTTTGGAGCAGCTATTGGATTTGAACTGACAACAGTGCAGTTAGCAGGCCAGAGCTTAACACACTGTGCCACCAGGGCACCTTCTAAAAAGCCGTATACATATGCAGAAAAGGTTATCTAAGAATATTAAAAGCATAAACTTCAGACTAGGTGGTGGTGGTTGTTAAGTGCTTTTGAGTCAGTTCGGACTCATATAGGGTTCTGAGGAGTGGACAGCCAACCTGGTGGTTAACAGTCCAATGTTTAGTGTATGAGCGCCACACCGGGACGTGAAACTGGTGGAAAGGTTGCCTTTTCATTACTGGACCCCTTTCTGTCTTTTCCTACCTTTCATCAAAGTTCCCATGTCTTTCTCCATAAAATTAAACTTATTTGTTCTTAAAGAAGACTGAAACTCGTTTTCACTGAGGCCTACATGACTAACAACAGTTTCTCTCAAGGGGATTTGTCTTTTCACAGAGAGCAAAGCTTTAAGCTAAGGGATGACAATGATTATTTTCGGAACAAGGCAGGAGAGGATATGCACAGGGCCCTCCTAAGGATCCAGTTATGTCCCAGGAGGTGGTATCACAGCGCAGACTCTGGAGGCAAATTTTGTCACTGCCATTGAATAGCTGTGTGATGTTGGGCAAGTATCTTTATCACTAAGGGGAGTTCACTGGGGACAATAGTACTTCTTGTACAGGATTCCTATGAGCATTTAAGTGAATTAATGCATGTAAAACACCTGGCAGCCATACACCCAAAGCCAGAAACTCAGTCCTCCATGATACACCAACCCCTTCCTTTCTCTCTCACATACAAGAGGACTTCAAAGAGTTACTGGAAAAATTCCACTATCTTTCGATCCCATTGTCCCACAAAATTTTTAAAGCCCTGTTATACAATTCATTAGCAACAACTGTCAATTCTGTCTCCATACGCATCTTCAACCAGTCTGCCTCACCTCTCCCCTGTTGTTGTTGTTGCTAAGTGTCATCAAGTAGGTTCGGACTCATAGAGACACTGTGTAGGGTTTCTAAGGAGTGGCTAGTGAGTTTGAACCATTGACCTTGCAATTGAAACCGACCTTGTGGTGCAGTACTTATCCTACAGGACTCCTAATTGGTCTGCCATCCTCTAATCTTGATGCAATTCTCCCTGAGGGCATGCTATTCTCACACTACTCCCCCCCCCCCCCCCCGCCCCCCAGGCAGCCCCTATTCATCCTTCAGGCCCCAGTCAAGATATAAGCTTCTCCAGGAAGCCTTCTGTAATTACCATTACCCTATAGGAGGCCTAAGGAGCTCTGGTAGCGTAGTGGTTACGAATTGGGCTGCGAACCTCAAGGTCAGTAGTTCGAAACTACCAGCTGTTCCGTGGGAGAAAGATGAGGCTTTCTGTTCCCATAAAGATTTACAGCCTCGGAAACCCGGTGCAGGGTCGCTATGAGTCAGAACCGACTTCACGGCACACAACAACAACATAGGAGACCTGGTGTGGCATTGTGGGTTAATGTGCTGGACTGCAAAGTCTGTACCACAGGCTGGTGGTTCAAGCTTATCAGCTACTCCTCAGAAACTCTATACAGGGTTGCTATGGGTCAGAACCCACTTGACGGCACTTAACAACAACAACAATAGGAATCCTGAGAAGCTCTGGTAGCGAGCGTAGTGGCTACGAGTCAGGCTACTAACCACAGGTCAGCAGTTCGAAACTCACAGCCATTCCATAGGAGAAAGATGAGGCTTTCTGCTCCTGTGAAGATTTACAGCCTATACAGGGTAGCTATGAGTCAGAAGCACAATACCACCACCATAGGAGTCCTGGTGTGGCACTGTGGGTCAATGTACTAGACTGCAAAGTCAGTTTGTATCACAAGGTCGGCAGTTCAAGCTCATCAGCTGCTCCTTGAAAACCCTATATAGGGTCGATATGGGTCAGAAATGACTCGATGGCACTCAACAGACAACAATAACATAGTGGGGGCTGGGATTCTGGTGTGGTGCTACAGGGTCAACACTGGACTGCTAACCACAAGCACAGAGGTTCAAACCCACCAGCTGCTCCTGAGAAACCCCAGCCCACTGCCATTAAGTCGATTCTGACTCACAATGACCCTCTAAGACAGGGTAGAACTGCTCCTTAGATTTTGTGAGACTATAAATATTTACAGGAGCAAGACCGCCTCATCTTTCTCCTGAGGAGTGGTTTTGACCCACTGACGTGTGGTTGTGGTTAGTAGCCCAGCATTTAACCCACTATGCCATCAGGGCTCCTTCATTTGATCACAGGATCACAGAAAGGAGAGTTGCACAAGACAATGGAAATCATCCACTTCACAGTGGGAAACTGAAGCCTAGAAAGGGAAAAAGACTGACCGGAGTTCACACAATATCAATTTCATGCCCTTGAAAATCCAATACTCTGATTCTTTTCAGAAAAGATAGAAATGGTCTTCCTCTGATGTAGTTTCTTGGCACTTTCCGTTCCCTGAAGAGCTGAGTGAAACTGGTTTGGTAGCTTTTCTGTTTAGTAGCTTTTCAACAACTGCTACTCTGTACCACTAGTCTGTCAGTTTGTCATACTGTGATGGCTTGTGTGTTGCTATGATGCTGGAAGCTATGCCATCGGTATTTTAAATATCAGCAGGGTCAATCAAGGTGAACAGGATTTAGCTGAGCTACCAGACGAAGCCTTGACTGCACTTAACAACAACAACAACAACAACAACAACCAGAAATGAGACAGACTGGGAAGAAGGAGAAGTGAACTACTTCTAAAAGGTAAGCTGCAAAAAACATTATGAATAGTAATGGAACATTGTCTGATACAGTGCTGGAAGATGAATCCCTCAGGTTGGAAGGCACACCAAATACAACTGGGGAAGACCTGACTCCTCCACGTAAAGTTGATTTTAATGATGTGGAGGGAAGAAAGCTCTCAGGACCTTCATTTGCTGATGGGACATAGCTCAAAATGAGAAGAAACAGTTGCAAACATTCATTAATAATGATTGCATTGGATAGCCAAAGCATTAGTGAGTTGAAATGGGCTGGTGCTAGCCATTTTGAATTAGAAAATCTTATGGTTTACCATGTCAGGAATGACAAATTAAAAAGGAATGACCGCACATTAATCATCAGAAAGAACATTTCAATATCTAGCTTGAAGTACAACACTGTAATAGGATAATATCCATATGCCCACAAGGAAGACACGTTAATATGACTATTACTCAAATTTATGCTCAGGCCACTAAAGCCAATAACGAAGAAATTGAAGAATTTTACCAACTTCTTCAGTCTGAAATTGATCTAAAATGCAATCAAGATGCACTGATAGTTACTGGTGATTGGAATGCACAAGTTGGAAACAAAGAGGAAGGAATTGTAGTTGGAAAATATGGTGTATGGTGCTAATGATAGAAAAGATTTTGGAAATCGCATGATAGAATTTTGCAAGACCAGGCACTGTGGGTTAATACACTGGACTGCAAAGTTGGTTTGAACTGCAAGTTCAGTGGTTCAAGCTTACCAGCGGCTCCTTGGAAACCCTATACAGGGTCACTATGAGTCAGAACTGACTCGACGGCACTTAACAACAACAACAACGACTTATTCATTGCAAATGCCATTTTTTTCAACAACACAACTGGTGACTGTACTTGGAGACCGCATCAGATGGAGTACACAGGAATCAAATTGATTACATATGTGGAAAAAGATGGTAGAGAAGCTCAATATCATCAGCCAAAACAAGGCCAGGGGTCCATGTGCAAGTTTAGGATGAAGCTGAAGAAAATTAAAACAAGTCCACAAGAGCCAAAATATGACCCTGAGTATATTCCTCCTGAATTTAGAGACCCTCTCAAGAATGTGGTGCATTAGAAACCAGAAGAGTTGTGGGATGACATCAAGAACATTATACCCAAGAAAAGAAAAATGTCATTAAAATGATAGGAAATGAAGAAAAGACTAAAATGGATGTCAGAAGAGGCTCTCAAACTTGCTCTTGAACATAGAGAAGCTACAGAGACTGGGTGAAATGATAAAACAGTTGAACAAAGTACAGCATTATAAGGGAATGTGCAAAGACCTGCAGTTAGAAAACCAAAAGGAAACAACACACTCAGTATTTCTCAGGCTGAAAGAACTGAAGAAAAAATTCAAACCTCGACTTGCAATGTTGAAGGATTCTATAATCGGGCTGCAGTTCGAAGCTACCAGCTGTTCCACGGGAGAAAGATGAGGCTTTCTGCTCCCGTAAAGATTTACAGCCTCGGAAACCCTGTACAGGGTAGCTGTGAGTCGGAACCAAGTCCATGGCACAGAACCACCAACCACCAACTACCATGGGCAAAATGGGAGTCCTGGTGTGGCACTGTGGGTTAATGCGCCAGACTGCAAAGCTGTTTGAACTGCAAGGTTGGTGGTTCAAGCTCACCAGCTGCTCCTTGGAAACCCTATACAGAGTCACTATGGGTTGGAACCGACTCAACGGCACTTCACAACAACAAAAATGGGCAAAATATTGAATGATTTAGGAAGCATCAAAAGAAGATGGAAGGAATACAGTGTTGTGAAAAAAAAAAGGTTGATATGCAACCATTTCAACAGATACCATATGATCAAGGACCGATAGTATTAAAGTAAGGAGTGCATGCTACACTGTAGACATGGGAGAAAAACAAGGCTCCAGGAATTAAGAGAATACTAATTGAAATGTTTCAACAGAGGTGCTCATTTGTCTGTGCCAAGAAATTTGGCCAACCAATTGAAAGAGATTCATATTTGTGCTCATTCCAAAGAAAGGTGACCCAACAGAATGTGAAAATCAGCGAGCTGTAACATTGATATCACATACAAGTAAAATTTTGCTGAAGCAAACTCAAAAATGGTTGCAGCAGTACGTCAACAGGGAGTTGCCAGAAATTCAAGCTGGATTCTGAAAGGGATGTAGAAAGAGGGACATCCTTGATGATGTCAGATGAATCTTGGATGAAAGCAAAGAATACCAGAAAGATGTTTGCCTGTGATTTATTGTCTATGCAAAGGCATTTGACTGTGTGGATCATAAAAAAATAAGGATAACATTGTGAAGAATGGGAATTCCAGAACACTAAATTGTGCTCATGAGAAACTTGTACACAGACCTTATCTATGAAATGAGAATACTAGTGCCTATCTATCTTACAAGATAATTGTGATGATTGAATGGGCTAATTCATGCAGACTGAGATTCTCACTTTTAGCATGCATCAGAGTGATCTGGAGGTGATGTTAAAACACAGATGACTGAGCTCCATGCTCAGAGTTTTGGATTCAGTAGGACTGGACAGGGTCAAAGAATATGTATTTCTAGCAAGTTTCCAGATGATGGTGATGCTACAGGTTTTAGGCCCATGCTTGGAGAATTGCTGCTGCTAATCATTTAGCACAGTTACCAAGCACATGGTAAATGTTCAACAGAAATTATTCATTGTTATTGGCATTATTACTTAGCAAATAATTGGGGCTTTTGAAAGTTTGGGGTTCACAGTTTGAGAAAGGCCCTCATTATCTCATTATGGCCATGTTGATATCCTGCAAATTACTTAATGCTTTTGATAGGAAGGTCTCTGACCTTCAGCCCAGGAAGTAGGTGGCCTAAGTTCTATAATTCCTTGTTGCTTTACAACTTGAATTCTCATCTCAGCTATGGGGGGGGAGGATCCCAGTACTTAACAGTCATTGGGGTCACTCCCCGAGCTATGTAATAAGTAAAATTTTACCACTAATGATAACACTTCCAAAGGCAGAATGCTTGAGAAACTTCAGGACACTTGTCCTTTCACTGTTCCTTTGAATCATCATAATGCACTTGTGAGACAGGCCTGGTACAGACAACTAATCCCAATTTCATACGTGAGGGCACCAAGTGGCAAAGAAGTTAGCCAACTGGGGCTTGCTTAGTGGCATCTCTGTTATCAAGGCCTCACAATCAATTCTTTATTCCTTTGGCTGGAACAAATGGGGACAGCCATCCATAGAGCCCTACACTCCCGTCTCCTAGTAACGGCACTAATAGACTAACATTTTCTGCTGAAGTAAATAAAGGAGAGAGAACACTAGTAACTGAAGAATATGCCTGGATTATGGCAAAAAAAGACTCAGGTCTTGTGCATATACAGATTCATTCTGTGGCTTGGTTCCGCTTGATAATGTCAGCATCATCTGCAATTTGCCAGCAAGGGCAGTGACCCTTTCCATCAACAACAACAACAACAACAGTTCATCAGTGTCTAGCAGACAGTGAATACCCCCCAATTCTCAGTGTGTCCCACGGCTATGAGGTAGTATCAAAGACACCCTTCAACATACAAATGAAAACACCTTTCTTTTCTAGTTCTTAAGCTATAATCAGTGTTTGAAGCAGCCATCTCAGGCATGAAGACATGCATCTACATGTGTTGCTTCTTAAGATACACACACCCATCCCATTGGCTATTGTCAGCATGTTGAAACTTTTGGAAAGACACCTCCCAGAGTGCTAAAGTTAACTCTTGCTAGACAACACTCTGTATCCCTTCCATGTACCTGTTTGTTCATATTTCTCTTCTATAACATGACAATGACTACTTTTGACCAAGTGCTTATAAACACCAGACACTATACGTAAACCTGCTCCATGGAAGCAGCTGTCAGAAATCAAACAAGGTATTACACTACATAAATCTGCTGCAAAAGACCTCTTTAAATAGTTTTCCTCTTGTATAGATGGGTCTGGTGAAGAGAGATGGGGATAAGATTCTTATGATTCAATAGTGAGTAATTGTTATCATGACTAATTGTAACTGTCAAAACTATAAAGGCAATTTTGTAACAAGAAGGGAGGAGTAGTTAATCTTACAAATGGAAGAAATGAGGAGGTCCAAGAGCTGAACAGAAAATTTCAAAGATCAACTCGAGAAGATACAGCCAAATATTATAATAAAATGTGCAAAGATTTGGAATCAGAAAACCAAAAAGGAAGAATATGCTCAAGCCTCGACTTTCGTTATTGATTCTCTAGGCAAATTATTGAATGATGCAGAAAGCATCAAGAGAAGATGGAAGGGGAGAACAAACAAGATGGCGAATCGGGTGGAAGTGGACTGATGAGCTCTGCTGGCAACAACACAGAATACAGGACCAAGCAGGCTCAGGGGATGGTCCCAGAACTCTGAACCACATATAAAGGAATATTTAGAAGCTTGGAAGGCTTACAGCTGGGGGAGTTTGTGGTAGAAGCAAGAAATCCATTGCTTTCTGGTTCGGGACACTCAGCTGTTCCAGGAGCCATCATCTTGTGTGGGGCCAAGCAGGGGAAGGATCAGAACAGCCACGAATGCCTGACAGAACCGCAGAGATAGAGGTGTGGACATTCTTTTTTTTTTTTTTGGTATCAGTTTGTTGGTCCCTTGCTGCCAGCGTACCTGCATTCTGGTGACTATAGGGGTGCCTGAGCTAGTGGACACCTCAGCCTCACCCTTGGAGGGTTCTACTACACATGCGCACAGATCTCCTCGAAATTTAAAGAGACAGTTTCCACTTAAAGCCAAACGGCCACAGCTGGCCCGAACTGTTTTCAACTAGTAACAAGTCCTGAACAGGGATTGTGGAGTGGGACAAGCAGACAAAAAAGAAAATAGGCTGAAAATTAAAGCCTAACTTACATCACAACAACCAACAGTGGCATCTTGAAATTTCTCAAGAAGAAGAGTGAAAAGGGAAGCCCATTTCCTGATCACATCTACCTGGAGGTAATCAGAAATCATAAAAAATACCAAAATACCTTGAGGAAATTATGCTGAGTGAAATTAGTCAGGCACAAAAAGAGAAATACTGCATAGGACCACTACTGTAAAGTACTCTGAAAAAGAAATTATACTGTAAGGGGGCAGGGGGAGGTCTTTGTTGGGGATTGGGGAGGTGGTGAAGGGGGAGGGGGGAGGGCGGAGCGCAGGGTGAGGGTTGGTCACAGGAGAGCTTGGGTGCGAGGGAGGGGGGCAATATACAGGGAGGGAGAGGGAAAATGAAAAACGGGGCAGCTGGGAGAACAATTGGGCATGAGTGAAAGGGCCGAAGGGGACAGAGATAAAACAAGATATATACACAACTTTGGAATGGCAGGGCTCTGAGATACAGGGACTAAGTCATGATTTGAATGGGGGGGGGGGATCATGTTAGGATGCCGGAATGTTTCTTTATTATGTGACTAACCAAGGGGAGAGAGTTTTAGTCTGTGTTACAGGTCAAAAGCTCTCCAGTATGGATTCCAGCCTGACTAACTCGATCCTATAGCAAGAGGACAGCCACTTCTCCCTTTTCGGAGCGAGCTTGCCTGAGGGAGCCAGCATTCACCGAAGACCCATCTGAAAGAGTGACGTTATCTGCTTCTCCATTGAGGCCCCTCCGGCAAGAGCACCAAGGAGCCTGCCAGCCGTTTCCACAGCAGAGAAGACTTTAAGAACTGTTTAACTATTAGAGAACTTGTTAAACTCCAGAGACTTTCTGCTGCTTTGCTTGTCGAGCGTGGGGAACGGGGAGTTAACAGATGTTATTGATTTTGCAATCGTTCATCAACCATCGTATGCTTTATTGCCTGTTAATGTTTTCAGAAGCTAGGCAAATCATTGCGGTGCCCGGCCCTTAAACGTGCCACGTGTCTTTACTCTCATGTCAAGAATCACTGCACTGATAGGAATTGTTACCTTTTTTGCCCTGCCCACCATGTAAATCAACTGTCCAGGGATCGCTCATACGATCCAAGAGTAAATAGGCAAAAGTTTACAAAACAGACTAAATGCTTTAGAAAAAGGAAGATCGCTTAAGGGAAATAAGATTCCATGTATCCAGTTTACACTCCCAGCTAAGGTTATTCACTGTATAAGTAGATTTGTGATATCTTTCAG
>NW_006408677.1:1754952-1879925 GCF_000296735.1 Chrysochloris asiatica | reverse complement strand
ACGAGATGGATCAGCCAGGTGGCATCATTGATGGTGTCAAGTGTGGCAGCGGTAGTGAGGTTGGCCCAGGATCAGACATTGTTTTGTTCTGCTGTGCATGGGGTCGCTATGAGTCGGTTCTGACTCGATGGCACCTGACAACAACAACAACAATATTTTACAGTGGGAGCCCACTCTATCTTGAGTCTTGACATACATTCAGCCCCCATTGGATATCCTCTGACCACTGACCAGCAATGTAAAAAAATTTGCCCTCAAGTAGAGTGTGTTTGAAAGTGCATTATGATGACAGACAGCCCAGGGAGAGACAATTTCATCCTTGAGGACTTGCCTGGGCATGTTCTTAATGAAAATTGGGTTATTCATTGTCATGAGTCAAACACCAACCAAGGTGGCAGGTGGGCACCTGAACCAATCCTGTAAGCTTTTCTAAACTGCAACAGTGTACACTTCCCAACCATGAGCCCTTTTCTGCTTCAGTAGTCCTGCCTGCGACAGTGATATAAGTGACTTGCCACCAATCATGACTATTGTGACAATTTCCTTTGTGTTTCAAGTTCTATATAATTAGTTGTAGGCTACAGTGCAAATGCTCCAACATGGCCACTCTAGTGTCAACTCAAAGCGTATCTCTTATGCCTTCCCCCTGCTCGTGCTATCTCATGCTTTAGTTATGCATATGCTAAGAAGAAGCCGACAGTCCCTCCTCCATGTGGTTTTCCAACCTTTTCTGTGTTCCCCATATCACCCTTAAGTGTCCTGACATGTGTGAAGCTTGATATACATGCCCCTCACATAGAAAACCTTGACTGTCCAGTTGACCACCACTGGACACAACTGTTCTTATCCCAGCTAGAAAGTTTTCCTGGTGGCAAACCATATATTTTATCTTTCTTTTCTGTAATAAACTAATGTCTCTTGGATTGACTCCTGGCCGCTTTTTGGGACTCTCAGCAACCACATATGCAGAAGGCTTTTCCCTTCTGGGCCTAAACCCAAACAATTGGCAATCCATCCAGGAGACTGAAAAAAAAAAAAAAAAAAATCAGGATTCCTGAGAAGACATGGGAAGGGAAAAGGTCTCCACAGGGGGAATCCTGGGATGGCCATCGGCCTCCATGTTTGGTCCCTTTTAGCACAGTTGCTAGAGACTTGGGGACACCCCGAAAATGCCATAAGGACGGAAAGGACTCCTAGAAGGAGTTGAAGTCTATATGAATGACTCCTATAGGGAGTCTAAGTCTATATGGCTAAGAAGGACCCTAGGGCGCTGTGCTGGTTGCCTCAGTAGTCTGGTCCCTCCTATATGCTGCATGGACAGAAGCACAAAGACTGAAGGATGTTGTTGTTGTGTGCTGTGGAGTCAGTTCCGACTCATAACGACCCTGTACAGAATTTCCGAGGCTATAAATTTTTCTGGGAGCAAAAAGCCTCATCTTTCTCCTGCGGAACAGCTGGTAGTTTTGAACTGCTGACCGTGAGATTAGCAGCCCAATTTGTAACCACTACGCTACCAGAGCTCCTTAGCTGCTTTTAGAACAAGAGTCTTGAGTCATGTAGGCTAGTACCACCAAAGCCCTAGCCGTTCATCTCCAAACATCTGATTCTTCTGTGGAGACCCTAGACTGCCACTTGGCTAAAGTGAAAAGATGGTGCTTAACACAGCAACACCCGTGAGCAGTAGTTACGAAGGCGGATTGGGACCACAAGAGGTAGGGCCCACTGGAGGCCTCAGCTGAGTTAGAAGGAGAGAATTGGGAAGAAGAGATAGAGGTTCCCCATCTTGAGGTCTGACTATGATTACTAAAGTAAAAAACATATCAGTCCTGCCAAGCTGACATGGATCCGGCTGATCTAGCCCCTGAACACCAGCAGCTTGTAATAATGAGGGACTTACATGTCTGCCAAGTTAGTAAAATTGGCAACTCGGTATCAGCAGAAAGGGAAAGAGTTTGTGGCTTTTTGGCTCCTCCGCCTTTGGGATACAGGGGTGAATGGGATAGTCATCACTGGCCTTGAAATGTCTAAAATGGCTCCTGGTACTACCCACCCTGCATTAAGACAGCACCTCTACACTGCAGTCAGTGGTAACCAGGTAGTATTGCTCCTGGTGGGAGTGATGGCAGCCTGCAGGGAAGCCTACCAAACGAGGGAGATATACCAATGTCTACCATAAGCTGGACAGCTATGGAGGAATTGCAGGAAGTGATTAGAGAGCTTGGGATGAAGCGCACTGTATACTCAGGACATTATGGTATACACATACAGTCGGCTTCTCACCAATGGTATGGAACCCTGGTGTCCATACTGAGCTCTATGGTGGGACAGCCAATGTCCTGGGCTGCTCAGGCTGAAGCAGACGTGGGTGAAACCAAAAAAGGTGCATCACAGGAATATCCAGGCTGCAGACATGCAGGAGAGTGTGGAGCAGACAAATAAAACAGACAATAAGAAAGACCCAGCTTGAATTACTAGAAATCAAATGGGGATTGACTAGCTTGCTGCTGGCATCCCCCTGAGACAAAACTGACAAACAGTCTAACATGGTCCTGGTGAGACTGTGGCAGAAAGTCCACCCTGAGAAGCAATTCACCAGAGGGAAGGATTCCCAAGATCCCACCACCGCTAGTATACCCCGGCATGAGCAATGTCCACCCCTATTGACTAGGGGTAGGCCAAGGTTCCCCTGGCCCTTAGTTTACAGAGATTACTGGGGGACTGAAGGCTCCATATAGAATTAACCATCCATTGGTCTCAAAGAAATAAACTGCTTTACTCTAGTGGACACCAGGCTGAGTGCACCCGGGTTCGTGGAAACATCCACTGGTTCTAGGGGTCATTGAGTTCTACTGACGGATATGGGGGCAGTAAAGGTAAGTGTGTCAAGGGGCTTTAACTCTGCAGATTGGCCATTTGCCCCCCCCCCCCCCAAGGAATATATATATTTCTCCCCTCCCGAATTTATCCTAGGAATGAATCGATTGGGAGGGATGACACTTATGACAACCAATGAGAGTTCCATTTAAGGGTACATGTGTTAAAATCTGTTATTCAGGGATGGGCAAAGTAGACCCCAAACCACTTATCTCCACCCCAGTAAGTGGTTAACATCAAGCAATACCGCCTACCTGGAGGGCATGAGGAGATTACAGTCACTGTAGCTGAACTCAATCAGGTGGGGATTATCAGACCCACTCACATTCAATAGCCCTGTATGTCCAGTGTGGAAGTCAGACAGGTCATGGCATAGGACTGTAGATTACCTCAGGCTTAATACAGTAGTACTCTCTTCATGAAGCCATACCCAATATTGATTCCCTCCTCAATGATATTGGAGAACGCTTGAGTCCTTAACACTTTGTGCTTGACCTTTCAAAATATATCTATTGACTGGACAGCTAAGAACAATCTGACTTTGAATAGCATGGAGAACACTGGACATTCACAACACTCCCATGTCTGCAGCCCCACAGTGTGCCATGGGCTAGTTGCCATAGGACCAAGAAAAGTGATGTTATTGTTGATGATGTAAGGTTGACCAGTGAAGCACACACTTAGTAACACATCTAAGCTCATGCAGATACAACATCAACATTGCCTAACTGCAGGGCCCTGGATCATCTGTCAGATTCTTGGGTGTTGTGTGATTGGGTAACACAAAGATGGTCCCTGAAACTGTAATTGACAACGGTAAAGCATACCCCTGCCCTATGAAAGTAAAGGAGTTGCAAATATTCGTGGAGACGTTGGGTATTCCAGACCCTTTATTCCCCACTTAACACAGATAATGCACTCCCTGTACTGTCTAGTAAGGAAAAGAAACATTTGAAACTACTCCTAAGGCCAAACAGTCCTTTAGTGAGGATAAAGTAGCAGTAAAGCAGGTGTAGGCTCTTGGGACCATAGCTATAAGGCAAGAGTGTGCATTGGATGTTGCCAGCTATCCAAAACGGTATGGCTAGGACCTGTGACAAGGGCAAATGGGTCAATGTATTTTCTTAGGAATTGGGTCTCAGCTATGTAAAGGTGCAGAAGGCCAATACAACCCTTTAGAAAAGCAACTTTGTGCCATGTACAACAACAGTTTACAGCTCGTAGAAGATATCACAAAAGGGGCCCCTATAAAAGTACAGATGCACTACCCCAAACCCCACCCTAATCCCCAGTCTGGGGTGACCCAGTCTAATACATTGACCAAATGACTTGCATATTTGCAACAGAGAAGTGTCCTCTTGACCAACCCCTAGAGTGCTAAGCTGCACCAGATTCTTGAACTACTCGCCTCTGTCACTGATGGAAAGCACCAGCCACCCACACCGGAAGCACCCTCAAAGGACAGTCACATATCAGAGGGCATTAGGCAAATTTCCGAGGAAGCCTGGTATACAGACAGCTCGGTTCAAGGTAACCCCCAACGGTGGATGACTATGGCTATACAATCAGTATGTGGATCAACCAGTGCATGGGGCAGATTAGCCAGTGGACTGAGTTGAGGGCTGCTTGGATGGTACTGATGCGCAAGCCCAGTTCCAGAATCCTGATCACGGACAGTTTGGCAGTGTATAAAGAATGAACATTATATCCAACACAGTGAAAAGAGCAAGAGTGGCTAGTGAACCAACGAGCCCTCTGGGGAATGGAGTTGCGGAAGGACATTTGGGCTTTAACAGAGGGCATAGATATTGTTGTTTTCCATGTGTCAACTCATAGTCCTCTTACTCTACTGGGGAATGCTCAAGCTGATGAGCTGGCTTGGATGTGTACCATACGACAGGCACCTGCAGGGCAAGTATCTGAGTGGCTACATTGAAAACCAGAGCACGAGGTCCAGGAATGGGTAGACGACCTGAGCGCTGTGTGATATTTTCACTCCCATACAACCCAACTGCAGCCAGACTACTAGAGTGGATGAAGAGAATCCTGACACCAATTCTACAGTACAACATCCACTCCTTACAACAGTAGATTTAATGTCTATCAGAAGTTATAGAGTGTGTCAATGAATAGTAATGACAGATGCGACCCAGTGCCTATTAGCTGCTTACCCAGGGGCTGCAGAGGGTCATGAGAATTCAAATATCCACCACAAGAAACTGCCCCTTCCCAGTGCCTGGAGACTTTCACAATATTCTGTTGCCATTGCTCCAGGACCTAATCCTAGGAAGCTCTATTGTCCCACTTACCTGGAAATGGCAAATTGGTCCCCAATGGTTTGCCTTTTTGGCCCCTTGGGAGATAGGGCTAGATGTAGGCATACAAGTGTCACCTTGGTTCCATCCTGTTGTTAATGCCATGAAGTCAGTTCCAAATAATAGTGATTCCGTACCAGCTGCTCCGTGAAAACTCTATACAGGATCTCTGCGAGTCAGAACTGACTTGATAGCACTTAACAACAACAACAAGGTTTTTTTGAGGAGTGGTTGGTAACTTTGAACCACCAACCTTGTGCTCCAGAGCTTATCCTACAGTAACCCACCAGGATTCCTAGTTCCATCCTATGCTGCCCCAAACCTTGGATCTATGCTGGTACCTCTCACCTCTTTGTCCTTTTGTCCTTAAGAGTATGTGGTGATGTTTTTGCCAGTTGGACCACCATGATTGCAGATGTGAAGACTTAGTCAGACTGTTGGGTGTGTGGAGAGCTTCCTAGCTCCTCTGACATGGGCATGCCATGGAGAAGTGTACCTGCTAACACCAGAACTTGGGTCTGCTTGATAGAATAGTGCAAACAGCCTGTGGGTCACTTCCCAACGTTTCCAGCTAATTGCTCTCTGCAACTTCCGTCTCACATGTCCCATCTGATATGTGAGCAAGTCAAATTTATATACCCTCAGGGTTATACTAGATGGGATGTCTGGGTTAGCTGTCAGAAGTATACATCCAACTGAACCATGAGGCCCCATGGTGTATAGAGAGAGCCTCTACCAATCACAGCTGCAACATAGGCTGGTTTCCATGACCAGCATGCCATCACATCATTTTAGTTAATTCTTCTATGTGGTTAGGTAGACAACACTGGGGTTGGAGTCTTTCCCTCCCTTTGCGTCTGGAGCTGGACATGTGGGGCTCATGAATGGTCTTACCTATCTTACAATTGGACAGACTATACTCCTAGCATCATTTACAAATGCCTGTCCATTAAATACAGTTTACAGCCACTACCATTGGGCCAAATGCGCCTCCTGGTAGTATTACCCTCTTGCAGCCTTTCCATCCCGAGGCTGCATCCATTGTTATTTAGTGGCAAGTAGAGGCTCTACATCAAATTCTCATGTCAATTGTCTTCCTCATTTGTTTGTCTTTGTACTGTTTAGGATTTAATAAAGGGGAGAGTCCAGGACAAGATGGCAGACACACTGAGGAGACCCTCTGCAACAGACATGGGAGACTGAGTGTCTTAGGTGGGGTTCTCTAGAGAAACAAAACCGGTGCTACACGTACATCTATAAAGAGAAGTTTATATCAAGGAAATGGCTCACGATTGTAGAGATAGGAGAATTCTGAGTGCAAGCCAGGTGAACCAAGAGCAGTGGGTGGCTCTGGAAGGCAGGAATCTCAAGTTGCGGCATAGAGCAGGACCTCGATGCTGGAGCAGAGGCCTGCTTGCATAATCCTCCCTAGTTCCCATGTCTTCCTGGAAGCCAGGGGTATAGCCATTCTCCACCCTTGCCAACCAGTGACACCCTTCCTGTGTAGCTGCTGCTCTGCCTGGGGTTGGGCCCCTGGTACAGTGCCCCTGCTTCTGGAGGCATGTGAATCTGCCCTGAACTATGCTACACAAACAATGATTCAAATAGTAACTGCATTCCCACTTCCAGTTTTTACCACATGCACCAGGAGACAGGTGGTAAATGACAATATACTATCATCAACTAAATATAAATATGACACCACAATGTCTTGGAAACAAGAGACAATTTCAGCTTTACATAAAGAAACAAGACTGTCTCAAATAAGTGACCAAAATACAGAGTTACAAAATATAGCATCATAAATGGTAATGGAACAACCTGATCAGGAATTTAAAAGAACGTTAATTAGGTAACTTCAATGGATTCTAAGAAAGACTGAAAAAAACTACAGATGAAACAAAGGAAAACATAGACAAAACTATGGAAAAATTCAGGAAACAGACTGACAAAATAATGGAAAAAAATGGGAATCATACAAAATGAACAGTTACAAAGCCAGAAGATTAACACTAAGACTCCAGAAATGGATACTACACTGAAAGAGCCAAGAAATAGAATTGAATCAATGGATAACCAGACTACTACCTTGAAGGCAAATCTCTCAATATTCATCTGTCAAAGGAATAATCAAGAAAAAGACAGAAATAATCTGAAGAAAACCTGTGAATTATGTGGGACACTATCAAGAGTAATACCTATGTGTGATAGGAATTCCAGAACAGGAAGAGACCAAAAAATAAACCAAACCAAACCAAAAAAAAAAACAAAAAACAAAAAAACCCATCGAGAATATTGTTCAACTTTATGAAAGAAGAGAAGATAGTCATTTAAGAACTTGAATGAACTCCAAAAGGGATAGACCCGAAAAGAAAGACACTAAGATTTAATTGAATTTTTCAAAACCAAAGATAAGGAAAGAATACTGAGAGTAGTAACCATGCAGACAATACAATGGGATAACATATATAAAAGTCTGAAAGAAAAAAAAAATGCCAACCAAGAATCACATACCCAACAAAACTGTCCATCAAATATGACGGTGAAATTAGGTCATTTTCAGACAAACAGAAACGAAAAAGCTTTGTAAAAATCAAACCAACCTTACAAAAAAATATAAAAGGGAGATCTTTGAACAGAGAACCAACAACAGCAGATAACAACTCGAGACTAACATATATGACAATATCACCTAGACTCAAGCTAGATAAACAAGTATGTAAAGTAAAACTGACCTATAAGCCTGAAAATAGAGAACCGGAGATATAAGATACAGTTGCAAAAATAACAACAACAACACACACACACACAAAATAAATAAAGAAGGAATAATGTAGTATCATAACTTCCAAATTAAGAGGAAATCAAATTGACTTCAAGAATAAATTAATAAAAATAAACCTAACTGTAACCCTAAAAACTAGACCAAGGCTTACTCGTAGCCCAACCCTATCCTTACGCTTAACACTAACCCTAGTCTGAACCATAAATGAAGTCCTAGACTTAGCCTAGACCTAGCCATAGTCCCAACCCTAACCCTTACTCCTACCCATCCCCCCCCAAAATTTTTTAATAAAGGGGTCTCTAGGAACTATGTGTGAATTTGAGGTCTTTTTTCCCATAGAACAAAGCTGAGATGAAATTAAGCTCTGTGTGCAGCAGGAAAGATGGACTGTGATGGTGACGGCAGCTGTGGTAGAAATGAAGAGAAGTCCTTGAGCTATTAGTGGCATCAGGAATAAGCACTACCAGCTTGCATTGAAGAAGTACTTCAGATTTCAAAGCGCTTTCACATCCATGACTCCATTTAATGTTCACAATAAGCCTACCCTCAATGCACTAGAGGATTTAATTGAGGGCAAGAGGCTAATTAACTTGTCCATGGCCTTACCTGAGTGACACAGCCAGATCTTCTTATTCCCAGTTTAGCGGTTTTCCCACTATTCCTTCTTGAAAGTGACAGGTCAACATTTTTCTACTGAATGTCATGTTACTCCACCAAAAATCCTGAGTCTAGAGTTTATTGAATCCTCCTGGTTCTTTCCTTCACCCTTTAGCTACCCAGTGGCACCCTAATTTACCAATTAAGCAGATAGACAAAGGACAAAGAAATCGAATCAATCTTCTTAGCCACCCCCCCCCCATAACTCGTCAATTCCACAACCATTAATTGTGTGCCTACTCTGTGTACCAATCTTGGCTGAGGACACAGAAAGGAACGCAACTTGGGCCTTGTTCTTGAGGAGTTCCTGGTTCAAATGGGAAAGATTATGTACATATACATATGAATATACCATAAGGCAGAGGAAGGCAGTATGATTCTGAACTCAAGAACTGTAGCTGGAGATAGAGGCTGTTGTTGCTGAGTACCATTGAGTCAATTCCAACTCAGCAATCCCATGAGACCGAAGAGAACTGCCCCATGGGGTTTCCAAGGCTGAAATCTTTATGGAAGTAGATCTCTAAGTGTTTCACCCATGGTGCCACTGAATGGGTTCAAACTGCCAACTGTTTGGTTAGCAGTTCAGTGCTTAACCAGGGATCCTTTGGAGATAGAGGAGAGTGTTTCATTTCTCAAGACTAGGTTATGTAAAGGAAAAGGCCCAGGACAGGTTTGGTAAATAAAATGAAAGTGAAGAAAGACTGTTTGAAATTGACTTCACTTTTTTGAATACGTATAGGAAGTGAGATCATGAACAGAGAGAGAAGGTGGTTGCAGTTGAGGAAGAATGGAAAGGCCAGGAGGAGATGTTGTAGAGTACATGGAAGGAAGTCAATTGTTAGAAAAGAGTGAAGGGCTGCCAAGGAACACCGAGAGCTGAGGTAAGACCGGAGAACAGGTTTTTGTGGTAGAACCTTCCTCAAACAATACTTGGCAGCCCCAGAGCAGGAGCAGGCAAACAGGTGGTGGGGTTTTTCCAAGGCTGAGTATTGGCAGATAGCTCTAAGTACTAGGGGGCGATGTAGTGACAGTGGTGCTGAAACACGTCCATGGCAGGTAGCCCATGTGTTCGTAGCCCTCTGGTTCCTGTTTTGTTAAGAGTTCTTGGCCCCCGGTATCTTACTCACTTTCATATTATCACTTTAATTTGTGTAATATCTTACTCTGGCCAATTGTTTCCTCAGTTAGTAGCCAAGCCATCACATCACGTTAAGCAACCTAAAAGTCATCTGGTTCGGAGAGAAAACAGAGCTGGGTCTAAATCAGGAAATTATTCTGAGGGGAATCCAAGTTAGGATACTGAGAAGAAGGTGGTGGTAGCTGGAAAAGGAAGTACAACAGTCCAAACAAACACATGGACTTGAGGGAGAAAAAGAGACAAAAAGGGAGATGACCAGCCTAGGGTCATAGGAGGCCCCATGTCCCCTATACCTCCTTATTCATCACTGCTTTTCTCATTCCCTGGTTTTATGAGGATTTTAAAAGCTTCTCAATCTGGTGCTGGCAATCTTTCAGAAGAAAAGTTAACAGAGAATTCTGTAGTGGTAAGGGCTCCCCAGTAAAGTCTGTCTTAGCTAAGAGGAACAACAATTGTTCCTAAGGCTGACTGGTAAACAAATCTTCAAGTGCTCTCCCCTTCAAAGCTTTGAGTACTTTTGGTTCTTTGGCCTGAGAACCAAGTAGCTAATTGCTTCTCTTGACTTGCTGACTGACAAAGAGAGGTTTCTTTGTTAGCCCTGCTTCAACCAGTCTCCGGAACTCATGAGAAGAAAAATTAAAAAATGTAAGTGGATGTAATAGGGAAAAGAAAGCTCTCCCAAAGACAAAGTGATGTAAGTCAATCAGAGTATAGCAAAGCTAGTTTTCAATGAGCATCACCAAATAGGTTGTTCCAAGGTTCACAGGAACACTTGGGGTTCTAATCCAGTAACTGTCTTGTATCTTACATCTTCTAGACTAGTTGCTGTCCTTTGATCTTCAAAACTTACTTTTATTTGCCTGATACAAAATAAATAAATAAACTGAAAATTCTTCCTCCGATCTCTGTCATTTCCCACAAGCCACTTACTACTGTCTTTCCATCACTCTTCCAGAACAAACTACCTGCTAGACTACCCAGCATTCACTGCTTCCACTTCTACTCCCTCTCCTTTCACTCCCTTCAGTCCCTGTCAATGTGGGTCTAGCAACACCTTTCTCTTGAAAGTATTTTCTGGAAAGTAACCAATGACCTCTGCTGAAGTCTACTCATATAAACCTCTGGAGCATTTGTCATAACTGAAACCCCTCCTCTCCTTGTCTATCATTTGTACTCCCACAGTCCTTTTCACTAGCCCACCCATTCTACCTAGGAGCTTTGGTAGCATAGTGGTTACGAATCAGGCTGCAAACCGCAAGGTCAGCAGTTTGAAACTACCAGCTGTTCCACGGGAGACAGATTTACAGCCTCAGAAACCCTGTGCAGGGTTGCTATGAGTTGGAACCGACTCCACGGCAGATAACCACCACTACCACCCATTCTACCTAAAGGTTCTCAACAATCTCTTGATGATTTCAGTTTCTACCTCCTCTGTAAGATGAGGACTATCAAGTCTATTCCAATTCATAGGGTTTCTGAGGGTGTCCTCTTTCTGTCACAGAGCAACTGGTGGATTTGAATCACTGACATTTGGTAGCCAGCCCAATGCTTAACCCACTGCACCACCAGGACTCCTATAAAGGTGATGTTGTTGTTGTTAAGTGCTGTCAAATCAATTCTGACTCATAGCGACCCTGTGTAGGGTTTCCAGGGACTGGCTGGTGGATTTGAACCATCAACCTTGAGTTTAGCAGTCCAGTGCTTATCCTACAGCACCACACCAGGACTTCATAAAGGTGATGCATCAATCTAATTTATTTCTCAGATGTGGCACTGTGGGATAATGCGCTGGACCGCAAAGTCGTTTTGAACCCCAAGATAGGTGATTCAAATTCACCAGCCGCTCCTCAGAAACCCTATACAGTGTCGCCATGAGTCACAACCTACTTGATGACACTCGACAACAAACAGATCAATTTCTTGAGTCCATGTCTACACCACTTTTATTGGTGGGGATAATTTGATGGCTATAATTTGGTATGCGACTGTTCTTTTAATTTGCATGTTTTAAACACTAGCTAGATCAATCTTTTTATATGCCTGCCAGTCCGGTTGCTACTGTGAGTTGTCCATTCTGTGAATACATTTTAACCATTTTCTAAATTGTCTTTCCTGCCCTTTCCTCAATAATTTACCAGAGTTCCTTGGGCAGTCTAAATACCTTGTCAATTTTGGAAACAGAAACAAAAGGACTTAATTATGGTAGGTAAAAATTTGCTGGTGTTAGTTGCTATCAAAGTCGAGAGAGACTTCTGGGGAAATGATAATATTCTGTATCTTGACCTGGTGGTTGGTGGTTATACAGGTGTGCTAACTTTATAAAAATTCTTTGTGCTGTGCAATTATGATCTGGGCACATTGTGCATATAATTTTAAAGTTTATAAAAAAATAATTTTTTTTTTAAATTTAAAGTTTATAAAAAAGTTCATGGAAAAATGGAATTAAAAGATAATGGAATTTTTCTGCCCCCTTATACAGTACAAAGGAGCTCTGGTAGCGTAGTGGTTATGAATCAGGCTGTGAACCGCAAAGTCAACAGTTCGAAACTACCAGCTGTTCCGTGGGAGAGAGATGAGGCTTTCTGCTCCCGTAAAGATTTACAGCCTCGGAAACGCTGTACAGGGTCACTATGAGTCAGAACCGACTCCATGGCACATAACAACAACAACAACAACAACAACAATGCAGTGCCAGGAACACAATAATAACACCTATTACTCCCTGACTGGAGTCCTGGTGTAACACTGGAGGACAAGCACTGGATTGCTAACTGCAAGGTAGGCTATTCAAACACACCAGCCAATCTTTGGAAACCCTACCCAAGGTCCCTATGCATAGGGAATCGACTCAATGGCACTTAACAAGTTTCTGTACATGAAGTCTATTCTAAGTACTTCCTAAAGATAGTCTCCTTTAATAGTCAAACCGCCTTATGAAGTAGGGACTACTATCATATCCACTTTATATACGAGGAAAATAAGACTGAGAGGTTAAGTACCTATCCACTTTTATATGGTTGGAAAGTTGTAGAATCACCAGGTATACCCAGACAGCCTGAATATGCATTATATACTTTTAACCACTATACTGACTCCCACACTCAGTAAAGAACTATTACCATTCCCTGTCCCTAATTTTTACAGCTTAGAACCCTGAAAGAAAAGCATCCTCTGATGAAGCCATTTTGATGAGAGGTGCTCTCTTGATCCTTTGTCATTGTTGTTCGTAAATGCTGTCGAGTCGTTTCCAACTCATAATGACCCTGAGTAGGGTTTCAGAGAAGCAGCTGCTTGGTTTGAACCACCAAGCTTTTGGCTAGCAGGTCAGTACTTGTCCTAGAGCACTACCTCAGGACTCCTTAGCTGACATCATATCCTAGGGGCTCAAACTGGAAGCTCTGGAGAATAATAGGGTTCCAGGTCTTTCTGTCCTCTGCCAGATTGTCCTTCTGGTCCTTCATACCTTCTTCCCAAAATGGTGGGTTAGAATAGTATATTTTTGTTTGCTTGTTTTTCATTTTTAAATAAACTTTTCTTTTGGATTGATGTTAAATTCATAGAAAAGGGAGTACAAAGAGTTCGAATAGATCTGTCATTCGGCTTCCTCTAAAGTAAAAATGTAAGAAGCTCTGGTAGCACAGTGGTTACAAGTCAGGCTACTAACCTCAAGGTTAACAGTTCAAAACTTCCAGCCATTCTGTGGGAGAAAGATGAAGGGTTTTGCTCCCCTAAGGATCTCTGGTAGCGTAGTGGTTACGAATTGGGCTGTGAACCGCACGGTCGGTAGTTCGAAACTACCAGCTGCTCCACGCGAGAAAGATGAGGCTTTCTGCTCCCGTAAAGATTTACAGCCTTGGAAACCCTGTTCAGGGTCGCTATGGGTCGGAACTGACTCGCCAGCACTTAACAACAACAACAATAAAAGATTTATAGCCACGGAAACCCTATGCAGGGTCGCCATGGGTGAGAACCAATTCCACGACATTTCACCACCACCACCAAAGATGAGTTGGAACCGACTCCACGGCAGATAAGCAACCAACCACAGGTAAAAATTTAACATCAGTATGGTACTGTTGAAGGAGCCCTAGTGGCACAATGGTTAAGTGCTCAGCTGCTAATCAAAAGGTCTGTGGTTCAAACCTACCAGTTGCTCTGCCCTATAGGGTCACTATGGAGTTCTGGTGTGGCGCTGTGGGTTAATGCACTGGACTTGCAAAGTCAATTTGAACCACAAGGTCGGCGGTTCAAGCTCACCAGCTGCTCCTTGGAAACCCTACACAGGATCGCAATGGGTCGGAACCAACCTGACGGCACTTAACAACAACATAGGGTTACTATGAGTTGGATTCAACTCGATGGCAACAAGAATGATACTATTAAGTTCCCTGAGTAGCATAGTTTGCACTTGGCTGCTAACTGAAAGCTGGAGTTTCGAATCTACCCAATAGCACCATGGAAGTTTGATCAGTTTCCATAAATATGACTACCCAGGAAACCCTGTAGAGGACAGTTCTGTTTTACAACACATGGAACCAACTCGATAACATTTTTTTTTTTTGTTGTTGTTGTTACTATTAACTGAACACCAAACTTAATTCAGATTTTACCAGATTTTACGATAATGCCCTTTTTCTGTTCCAGCATCCAAACCAGACTACCACATCACAATGAATACAATGAATTTCCATAGCAACAAAGAAAGCCTGTAACCCAGAGTGTTGCTGTTGTTGTTAATTGCTGTTGACTCAGTTCCAACTCACAGCAACCCTGGATAGTGTTTCCAAGAGCGACTAGTAGGTATGAATCACCAATTTTGCAGTTAGCAGTCCAGTGCTTATTCTATAGCGCCACACTGGGGCTCCAGAGTCAAGAGTAGCTGGAGCCAAAAATAAACATTTACCACCACACAATTAATGACTAAACTGTCTAGACCAGATAAAGAGATTGATTTCTAATGGAAACCAGGGAAATGGGTAATTATGAGTGGTACATATTGCAAATATCTACAAGAAGGCTTCAAAAAGTTAATGGAAAAATTCCATTTTTTATTTAAAAATTTATTATTATGAATGGAGTGATAGCTTACATGGGAGAACATCAGCTTTATACCATCGTTTCATTGCAATGATTATAATCTCCTCCGTGCATTCAACAGTATGCATTCAACAGTATTTGCTTCCATTCCCTCTGGGGTTTTTTGGGGGGTCACTGGGGGGTGTACACAAAAGCACTTAGGAATATATAATAATTTAAACAACCAAAGGGCACATTCTGCAATCCTGCCTCCTGGCTGCCAGCACTCAGTCCCTCTCTTTCCATGAATCTAGAGTCCTCAGCTGCTCCCTCTCTCCATGTCACCATCTCTGCCTCTATCTTTGGTGTTGCCGCTTCTCTGGATAGGTCCCGCATTCCATTTGTGCTCTTCTCCCTTGGTGGTCCTAGGGTCCTCTGTTTATGGACTGTAAGATTAACCACTCCCCTGTTTTTGTTATAAAACCTGTACCTTCACAATTGTGACAGTTGCAATTAGACATGATGACAGTTACTCACTACTGCATCATAATAATCTTATCCCCATCTCTTTTCACCAGACCTGTCTAGACAAGATGAAAACTATTCAGTGGCCATTATTTTTTACTCCATTTTTTACACAAACTTTTTGGAGCTCCCTTATATATTGATTGGGTTAGTGGTTGTTGTTGCTGTTGCTAAGTGTCATCGAGTTGGTGCCGACTCATCACATGACCCTGTATATAGGGTTTCCAAGGCTGTAAATCTTTGCAGAAATGGAAAGCCTCATCTTTCTTCTGTGGAGTGACTGGTGACTTGAAATGCCGATCTTGAGGCTTGCAGTCCAGTGTTTATCCTACAGAGCCACTGCATTCCCCAGGCTAGTGGTTAGCCCTCTTAACAAATTAAAAATCTGGTACTTATCAAGTAAACAATCCATCTGAGTGGAATTTATAACCTGAACTATCAGTGAAAGTTAGAACAGCTGTGAGTAGTAAGGAGCTGCAGATAGCTTTGATGGTTGATAATTCTATGACATTCCCCAAAAGCAAATAATTCACTTGGAAAAGTAAGGGGGCTGTACCTCTGTTTTAGGGGTCCTGGGGTGGCACTGAGGGTTAATGTGATGGACTGCCAAGTCGGTTTGAACTGAAGGTTGGCGGTTTAAGCTCACCAGTCACTATGGTGGTTATGTGCCATGGAGTTGGTTCTGACTCATAGCGACCCTGTATAGGGTTTCTGAGGCTGTAAATCTTTAGGAGAGCATAAAGCCTCATCTTTCTCCCATGGAACTTCTGGTAGTTTCGAACTGCTAACCTTGAGGTTAGTAGCCCAACTCATAACCACTACATAGCTATTGTTGCAAGTATTTAACTACATAAGAAAGAAGGAAGATCTCTTAGAATAGAAACCTTCTTGATGGTCTCAATCAGTTCTTCTCAAACTATAATGTGCATACCAATCACTCAGGAATTTATTAAAATTCAGGTTTGGATTTAGTGGGTTGGGGTGGGTGGGACACAAGAGTCTATATTTCTAATGAGCTGACAGGTCATGCTGCTGCTGTTGAATTGTGCACTTTGAGAAACAAAGATTTAAACTGGTAGTCCTCAATTTGGTTGCATATTGGAAAGTCCTCAATTTGGTTGCATATTGGAATTACCTTTGAAAATATGATGCCTGGGTCCCATTTCCAGAGAGTCGGACTTCATTGATTTACGATATGTCTCTGGGCACTGAGAGTTTTCAAATCAGGCGCGTTCAAGGCTGAGAACTTTGCATGATTGTGGTGATTATGTGCAAAGGAGTTGGTTCCGACTCATAGCGACCATGTATTGGGTTTCTAAGGAGTAGCTGGTGAGTTTGAACCGCTGACCTTGTAGTTTGCAGTTCAGTGCTTATCCTACAATGCCACAGCAGGCATAGTTGGACTGAATTATTTCAAAGTTGCATCACTTATGCACGTGTGTGAACGAAAGCTACTGGATATACTTGGAGAAAGATCAACTCGCTTCACCAATCCATTATAGGCCAAAACCAAAAGTGAGTCCCTTTCCTGCTAAGATACATAGTTATATATATCAAGAGCAGGAGAAAGGCCAAGAATATTGTGACAATTTGGATTTTCTGTTTGTAGATGTCATCAAGGCATAGGATTTTCATATCTAAGAGGTCATATGGGAAATCCTCTAAAGAATGGAGTTTCCAAATATGCTCATCAACATTACGTCTTCCTACACAAGAGAGCTATCAACCTCGACTTGCTCTTATCGAATTGCACCAAAGAAAACTGCATTGTCATAATGTGTTATTTCATGCTCTTTTTTAAGCAGCATTTTCACATTTGGGGTGCTCATAATCAATATTCAGTTTGGTCCCAAAACATGAATTTAATTTGAAAGGCTTTTGCAGCAAAATCAAAGGATCAAAATCTTTTGTTGGTAACTACTATTCATTGGTGGTCACTGATTGTAAAGAACATGCAACTTTAAGCTCAGTTTGACTAGGCTCTACTTATCTTTGGATTGACCCATAGTGCTCCAATTTCACAAGTCCCAGGGGCAGGGTGTTTGGAAGCACACAACCAAGTCACCTGCCAAATGGCAGAGTTGTTGGCCATTGATCTATAAGGCAGCCCCTAATAACTGAACCCATTACTCATCTGTCAGTGTCTTATACCGTTGTGGCTTGTGTGCTGCTGTGCTCCTGGAAGCTATGCCATCGGTATTTCAAATACCAGCAGAGTCACCCATAGTGGACAGGTTTCAGCTATTTTCCAGTCTAGGAAGTAAAAGAGGCGGACCACTTCTGAATGGTTAGCCACTGAATTCCTTAGGAATCGTAGCACAATGGCAAAATGTCAGATACAGTGCCAGAAGGTGAGTCCCTCAGATTTGAAGACACTCAAAATGTGACTGGGGATGAGCTGTCTCTTCAAAGTTGAATTCACCTTAACCACATGAATGGAGTTAAGCTTTCGGAACCTTCATTTACTGATATGACACAATTCAAAATGAGAAGAAACAGCTGCAAGCATCCATTAATAATTAGAATGTGGAATAAATGAACTATGAATTTAGGAAAATTGGAAGTTGTCAAAAATGAAATGGACACATAAAGATAGATATCCTGGGCATTAGAGAGCTGAAATAGACTGGTATGGGTAATTTTGAATCAGACCATCATATATGGTTTTATGAGATGAATGTGATGTCATTCCTCTTCAATTTGTTGTTCCTGGCATAGTAAATCCCACGATGTTGTTTTTGTTAAGTGCCGTTGAGTTGGTTCCAACTCATAGAGACCCTGTATCTGGTTTCCAAGGAATGCTGGTGGGTTTGAACTGCCGACCCTGTGTCTTTTTGACATTCATCGTCAAAAAGAGCATTTCAAAATCTATATTTAAGTACAATGCTGTTGGTGATAGGATAATATCCATACACCTACAAGGAGTCCTGGTGTGGTGCTGTAGGTCAGAGCACAGGATTGCAAGGTCGGTTTGAACCACATGGTCAGTTGTTCAAACTCACCAGTTACTCCTTGGAAACCCTATACAGTGTTGCTGTGGGTTGGAACCAACTTGATGGCATGAAACAACAACAAGAAGGTAGACCAGTTAATACCACTATTATTCAAATTTATGAACCAACCACTAAAGCCATTGATGATGAAATTGAAGAATTCTACAAACTTCTTCAGTCTGAAATCGATCAAACATGCAATCTAGATGTATTGATAATTATTGATGATTAGAATGCAAAAGTTGGAAATAAAGAGGAAGTACCAGTATTGGAAAATATGGCCTCAGTGATAGAAACAATGCCAGAGATCACATGATGGAATTTTGCAAAACCAATGACTTATTCACTGCAAACATTTTTCAACAACATAAAAGGTGAAGTATACATCTGTACCTCACCAAATGGAATGCAAAAGAATAAAATTGATGACATCTGTGCGAATAGACAATGGAGAAGCTCAATATCAACCTAAACAAGGACAGTGGCCAACTCTGGACTATCAATTAATTACTCATCACGTGCAAGTTCAGACTGAAACTGAAAAAAATTAAAACAGGTCCACACTGGCCAAAATAATGACCTTGACTATATCCCACCTGAATTTAGAGACCATCTCAAGAACAGATTCGATGTATTAGACACTAATGACCTAAGAGTTGTGGGATGACATAAAGATCATTATCCATGAAGAAAGCAAAAGATCATTAAAAAGACAGGAAAAACAGAAATGACCAAAGTGGATTACAGAAAAGACTCTGAAACTTGCTCTTGAGTGTAAAGAAGCTAAAATGACTGGAAAAAATGAAGAAATAAGAGCTGAACAGAAAATTTCAAAGGGCAGCTTGAGAAGGCAAAGTCAACTATTATAACGAAATGTGCAAAGACTTGGAGTTAGAAAACCAAAAGGGAAGAACATGCTTAGCATTTCTGAAACTGAAAGAACTATTGCATTGCAACAGTGAGTGATTCTATGGGCAAAATAGTGAATTACTCTGTAAACATCACACACACACAAAGGAATATACAGAATCATGATACCACAAATAGTCGGTCAACATTCAGTCGTTTCAAGAGGTACCATACAATCAAGAACCAATGGTACTGAATGAAGAAATCCAAGGTGCATGGAAAGCATTGGTGGACAAAAAGACTCCAGGAATTGATCAAATTCAAATTGAACTGTTTCAACAAACTGATGCAAAGCTGGTGCTCATTTGTCTATGCCAAGAAATTTGGAGGACAGCTACCTGGCCAATGGACAGGAATAGATCAATGCTTGTGCCCATTCAAAAGAAAGGTGACCCAACGGAATACCCAACAGAAATCATTGAACAATATCAGTGGTATCACATGCAAGGAAATTTTTGCAGAAAATACTTCCAAAACGGTTGCAGCAACACATCAACAGTGAGCTGTCAAGTTGGATTCAGAAGAGGACGTGGAATGAGGAATATTATTGTTGACATCAGATGGATCTTGACTGAAAGTAGATAAACCAGAAAGCTGTTTACTTGTGCTTTATTGATTACACAAAGGCATTGGACTGTGTGGATCATAACACACTATGGATAACATTTGGAAGAATGGGAATTCCAGAACACTTAATTGTGCTCAGGAGAAATCTGTACATGGATCAAGAGGCAGTCATTTGAACAGAATAAGATGTTGTGGAAATAGTTTAAAATCAGGAAAGGTGTGCATCAAGGTTGTATCCATTTACCATGTTTATTCAATCTGTATGCTGAGCACACAATCCAAGAAGCTAGATTATATGAAGAAGACCAGCCCGTGGCATCAGGATGGGAGGAAGACTCATTAACAACCTGTGTGTGATATGCAGATGACACAACATTGATTGCTGAAAGTGAAGAGGACTTGAAATAATTACTAATGAAGAAGAAAGACTTCAGTATGGATTGCACCTCAATGTAAAAAAAAAAAAAAAAATCCTCACAACTGGACCAATAAATATCATGATAAATGGAGAAAAGACTGAAGTTGTTAAAGACTTCATTTTGCTTGGATCCACAATCATTACTTATAAAAGAAGCAGTCAAGAAATCAAATTATGTGTTTCATTAGGCAAATCAGCTGCAAAACACCTCTTTTAAGTGTTCAAGAACAAAGACGTCAGTTTGAGTACTAAATTATGCCTGACCTAAACCATGGTATTTTCAGTCCTTTCATCTGCATGTGAAAGTTGGACAATGAATAAGAAAAGACTGGAGAAGAATCAATGCATTTGAATTAAGGTGGGTGTTGATGAAGCACAGTGAAATTACCATGGATTGCCAGAAGAACAAACAAATCTGTCTTGGAAGAAATACAGCCATTAGAAGAAAGGGTGGCAAAACTCCATCTTATTGTATTTTGGATATATTATCAGGAGAGACCAGTATCTGGAGAAGAACATAATGCTAGCTACAGTGGAAGGTCAGTGACAAAGAAGAAGACCCTCAACAAGATGGATTGACAGACAAGGTGGCAGTAATGATTTGTTTTGTTGTGCAATAGGGTCACTAGGATTTGAAGCAACAATCACTGAACTTCACTGGATTGTTGTAAGCAGGGCTTTGAGCTGTGGTGTTTTTTGGTTTTTTCCCCGATTCAATCATGACCTACATATTAAAACCTAAAAGGTCTGGGAATTTGCAAAATGCAGGTGTATGGGAATGATAACCAGGAAGGGCAAAATTTCAGGTCAATGCTCTGCTCGAAACTTAAATCTCTTTTAGAAAACAAGGGCAGCATGTGTGTTGCACACCAACCAAATCTCTTGATGGTAAGAAGTGGAAACAACTGTGACAGGCACAGAAATGGCAGTGACAATGTGTTGCTCTCCAAAGTCCTGCCACATCAGGGCTCAGTACATCTCTTTGGAGTCTCCCATTCCAGGGGTTCAACATGTAATATTTCCCATTCTGGTTAGTGTTCCAGTACACTCACATGTTACAAATTCAGGTCTGTTCCAACTTGGCTCTGTTGACCATGACACAGAAACCTTGATTTGAACAAATGTCCTTAGAAGGGAATGTGTCTTGGATAAGGATTAAGTACTAAGTGAACATGATCGTAGCCCAGCCCGGTGATCACTGTTGTTGTTAGGTGCCACTGAATCAGTTATGACACAAGGTATAATGGGAAAATGGTTCTCTATCACTTGCTGCCGCTGTAGCCAATATTCAGAGACAGGTCTCAGAGCTAAGAGCAGTGTTTGTTTTGAGTATGGACACTCACGAAGACAGGGGAGCTGAAATAACTGTCTCCCCAAGGGAAAAGGAGAGGGAGGATTTATAGGGACCTTGGGCATAGGGTAGGAGTCCAAGGAATTTCAGAAACTTCTTTGTTGCTTTGTTTATCTCAAGTCTTCCTGACTGTTCTGGACATGCTGTCTCTAACAGGCATTGTTAGCTTTTTCTCAGCAGTGGTTATCAATGGCCTTCACAAGAAATGTGCAGCTGTTTTCTCTTTCTGGGATAGTCCTTAGAGTGGGGATTAGCTACCAATTAAAGGAAGAAATGACTAATCTCTAAAAAAAGATTAACTACAGGGCGGCAATTGATTATGACAGGTAGATGGGGACGAAGCTATATTTTAACTATAGCTGTTATGACCGTCCGGATCTCATTTTAGTTTGACCATGCTGAAACTATCCTGGTGCCCTTAGTTTTTCACTGTTCCATTTCAATAGCAACTCTAAACACAACAGAAGGAAAACATTGCCTGGTCAATCCGTCTTGTTCGGGGTCATCCTCTTTTTCATTGACCTTCCAGTTTTCCAAGAATGATGTCCTTCTCCATGGACTGGTCCCTCCTGATATTATATCCAAAGAACAAGAGATGAAGTCTCACCATCTTCACTTGTAAGGAGCATTCTGGCTCTACTTTTTCCAAAGCAGATTTGTTTGCTCTCCTGGCAATCCATGATACTTTCAATATTATTCTCCAACACCATGACTGAAATTCATCAATTCTTCTGCAGTCTTCCTTATTCATTGTTCAACTTTCACATGCATATGAGGTGATTAAATATACCAGGGTTAGGGTCAGGCACAGAGTTCTGGTTTGGTGCTGTAGGATAAACAAGGAGCTCTGGTAGCGTAGTGGTTATGAATCGGGCTGCTAATCTCATGGTCAGCAGTTCAAAACTACCAGCTGTTCCGCAGGAGAAAGGTGAGGTTTTCTGCTCCCGTGAAGATTTATAGCCTCGGAAACCCTGTACAGGGTCGCTATGAGTCAGAACTGACTCCACGGCACATAACAACAACAACAATTAACCCCAAGGCCAGCAGTTCAAAATCACCAGCCACTACTCAGAAACCCTATACAGGATCCCTATGAGTTAGAACCTTAACACGAACAACAGTGTCAGGCACACCTTTGTCTTCAAAGTGACAATCAGTTCTCAGCCTTGTGATTAGGTCATGAGAATGTTTGAGGGTGCTAAAATGGTTGGAAGAAGGAAACTGCAGGCTGGTTCAACTATCCTTACCACCTCTCCATTCCCACATGCAGATTAATCAAGAAATAATAATAAAGACTCCTAATGACTTCTCTGGGTTCACTCTTTTGCTAATTGGCTCCAGGCAGTCATCCAACAAAGCACCAGCTCTGGTAGCTACAGAGCTGGGTTAGACCCAGAGCAAAGAGATTCAGACACCATTCTGATGTTTCCTGAGCACATTAACAGAGAGGAAAAAGAAGACATTCCTGGGGGACCAGTCATGTACTACAAAATACAGGACCTTTATAAAGACTCTCCCAACCAACTTCTCGAAACTTGGCAGAAGCATGTTTTTTCTTCTTTCAGGAGCAGACAGAGAAAACTTTGCTGGGGGGTAAAAATCCCTGAGGAAAACACTTGATCAGTACAAGTGATGTGACAATAAAGAAACTCACTCACAGATTTTTCCAACTAAGAAGTGGACTGTTCTTACAGAAGAGTGTGTGTGTGTGTGTGTGTGTGCATACACACACACACACACACAAACAGGTCAGTCCAATAACACTCAAAATGCCTTTGTCCAAGAAGCTTCCTTTTCAAGTCTGCATTTTGATCTTGCCTCCATTCAGACTCTTTAACAACAGAAGGCTCACTGTTGTGAGATGTTTTTTGTCATTAACGAGCTCAATTAAATGGTGCACTGAGCGGAGGGAGCCAGGTCATTGTTAGCATTCACAAGTCACTGCAAAGGAACTCTGAGCCCAATGGGTAAGATTGAAAAGCTGGATATGACCAAACCTTTTCCCTGCTGCATGCCTCCCTGCTCCCCCGCCCCCTCCAAAGCTGTGGCTCATTGGATAGTCTGTTTTGCACTTAGCAAAGCAAAGGCTCCAGAATGCTGAGACCACAGTGAAAGTAACCATCCACCCCAGCTACTCTGAGTCAACTCCTTTGAATTCAAATCAATCTTAAATTTTAGGGTTATACACTGAGCTCTGGTGGTACAAACAGTTAAGTGCTCCATTATTAACCAAAGGCTGGTGGTTCAAAGCCACCCAGCGGCTGTGCAGGAGAAAAACCTGGTGATTGGTTCCCATAAAGACAGGTAGCTCAGAAAACCCTATGCAGCAGATTTATTCTGTCACACGCGGTCATTCTGAATCAGCATTGATTCCAAGGCACCTAGCAACAGTCTTTCTGAAGCTATGACAGGTGCTGAGGTGAAATTAGTGAGCAAGTCTTACATCAAGTCCTCAACGCACAATTTAGTAGGGGAAACAATGTGGTACTGTGGCTACTATTATCTGGGTTAAGTGTAGGTCCCAGTGATCTGGAAGAGAGACACAGTCTAGTACAGTTCTAGGCTGCAACTCAAATGTACTCTCGGTGTTTCAGCAAGCAGAAGGCTGACAGAGGATCCAAGTGCTGAGAGGTCAGAGTAACCCTTCTACAGAGGCCCAACCCTACATTTTAGTAGACAGTAGAGAAGCTGCCTAGAGGAAGATAAACACGTCAAACCCAAGCTGCCACTATTTCTTCCTCATTCTTTTCTGTTTCCATGGCATCGATCACATTGGTGCTGCTGAACAACTGGCGGTGGGTGGGGGATGATTTTCTTCGCTTTGCTAATCTCCCATTTTCTTCCCTTTTTCATGTACGAGAGATCTGGTTTTGATTTTCAGCTGTGTTACTAGTTGTGTGATCCTGGACAGATAGCTTAACCCCTTTGTGTCTCAGTCTTCTTATCTCCAACACGGGGTTAATAAGCACCTACTTGTCAGGGTTGTTGTGAAGACTAGATGAGAGAATCCATTTATATTAGTTAAGCTTGGCGGCAAGCAAACCGAAATCAACTCTGCATATACTAAGCACTTGCACACACACACACGTAAATATTTCAGACTTTCAGTCATATGGTTTCTGGTATAACTATTTAGATTCTGCCATTATAGCACAAAGGCAGTCATAAACAACAATAATTAAACAAAATGGTCCTGGCTGTGTTCTAATAAAACTTTATTTACAAAAAGAGGTGATAGGCTGGATTTGTACTTTGCTGATCTGTGCTACAGAGATGGAAGACTGCATGAGACTGTATGACACTTGGAAGGCGAAAGAGCAGGAACAATTTGGTCTTGGTACTCTATCCAGAGCCACTGACTGCTACTGTGATTGCATTCTGTAGTGTCATCCTAGCTACTCAGATGGAAAGTCTCCTGTTGGTTCCCATGGACCACCCTCTAGGGATCGATGGGCAGAAAGAGGGACTGTCTGGCCGCCGCTGACATTCACAATGAGAAATGGAGCCTTGCCTCACACCAATACTTACACAATGGGGAAATTCTCTCCCACTAGAAAAGATATTTGGATGCTGAGTCCTTAAAAAATGACTATGCCCTATAAAGTGTGCTCTGGTGTGGCACTGTGGGATAGGCATCGGGTTGCTAATGGCAAGGTCAGTGGTTCAAACCTACTAGCCGCTCTTCAGAAATCCTATACAGGATCCTATACTATGAGTTAGAACGGACTCCATAGCACTTAACAACAACATCAAGTACTTGGCACAGTCCCTTGGTTAGCAGGTGCATGCTTAACCACTGAACCACCAGGACACCTTAGAATATCCATAACACCCACCTCTGCTCATCAAGTTAACTGTACGCAAAAATCAAGTATCTGTGCATGGATTTCTAGGGAGAAAAGAAGGTGTGTCGTTTTCATCAGATTCTTAAGAAGAATCCGTGATATCAAAGTGTTTTAATCAATGCTCTAAAGCAGTGGTTCCCAGAGGGGGGCGGCACTGGCACCTCGGGAGGAATATAAGATGATTCTTTGGGGTGTAAGCATAAAATACTAGACCTTGGCTTACTTTATTACACCATAGTTTATAATTATCTATGTATGCTTTATAATGTATTAGGCATTTAGTTGCCAGGTGTCGTGGAATCAATGCTGACTCATAGCGACCCAATGTTCAATAGAATTAAGCACTGCCTAGTCCTGTGTCAAGGAGCTCTGGTAGCGTAGTGGTTATGAATCGGGCTGCGAACCACAAGGTCAGCAGTTCAAAACTACCAGCTGTTCCACGGGAGAAAGATGAGGCTTTGTGCTCCCGTAAAGATTTGCAGCCTCGGAAACCCTGTACAGGGTCGCTATGAATCGGAACCAACTCCACAGCACTTAACAACAACAAGTCCTGTGTCACTTTCTCAATTATAGCTGTGTTTGAGCCTATTGTTGTCACCATTGTGTCAATCCATCTCCTTGAGGGGCCTTCGCCTGTTTTGTTGACCCTCAACTTAACCAAGCATTATGTCCTTCTCTAGGGACTGGTCACTCCTGATAAGTATGTAAGACGAAGCCTTGACATTCTCATTCCAAAGAAACATTTTGGCTATATTTCTTCCAACACTGATTTGTTTCTTCTTCTGTAATGTCATGGTATGTTCAATATTGTTCACCAATACCATAATTCAAATGCATAGATACAGTCTTCCTCATTCACTGTTGAGCTTTTGCATGCATTTAAAAGCCAAGGGGCTTGGATCAGGGACACCTTAGGCCTCAAAGTATATTAGTATGAGTATATAATTTATAAATAAATATACATATATTGGGAATCTGCTGATATATTCTGATAGGGGTACATGCTTTGAGGATTCTGCTATAATTGTTCAAATAAAAATTATACCGTTTTTCATTTTTCACACTCTGAAGTTGTTTTTTTCTGCTTATCTTCTTTATATAAATTCTTCACATTTATTCTAAGTTCATTCCTATCTCTGGCCCTTGGTGCATGATCTTTTCTTTATACAGACTGCCCTTTTCTTCTTCTCTCCATATTCAAATTGTATCCATTTCTTAAAGCTCCAAGAAAAGTTCCATCGGCATAAAGAAGTCTGACTACTCCAGTTCGTCTACTTCACAACTCCATATCTGGAGCACGTCACTTAAGCACGTCACTTACGTCACATTACACGTCACTTAAGCACACAGTTCTTAAATGTGGTGGTGGTGGTGGTGGTGTGCTGTGGAGTTGGTTCCGATTCATAGCAACCCTGCGTAGGGTTTCCCAGGCTGTAAATCTTTATTGGAGCAGAAAGCCTTATCTTTCTCCTGCAGAATGGCTGGTCATTTCAAACTGCTGGCCTTGAGGTTAGCAGCCCAACTCATAACCACTATGCTATCAGAGTTCCTTTCTTAAATGTAGTTTTACATTATTGACTTATTTCCCTTATCAAGAAAACAAGCTCCTTAAGAGATGAACTATGGAAGTGTTGCCCGAACCTTCTCTAAGAACCAGCATACAGCTGGAACTGTTATTGTTGTGAGCTGTGCATTGATTTTGACTCAAAGTAACCCCATGTGATAGAGTAGAACTGTCTTGTAGGATTTTTTTGGCTGTAATTTCTATGGAAACAGGTTGCCAGGTCATTCTCCTGTGGAGAAGCTGAGTGGATTGGAACTGCCAACCTTCTGTTTAGCAGCCAAACGCTTAACTATTTGTGCCACCAGGGCTCCTTTGATCCTAGAATTGGTAAAGACTTGCTGAATGAAGACAAAGCAGTAAACTGGGATGTATTGTGATTTAGAATCCTCTGGACAGTTTGACCACCGATAAAGCTGTGGTTGGTTGGCAGATGCGTGAACTCACTTGAAGCAGAACATATCTTGTTTTCTTGCACTTTACTGATACTGTCTTGTTTTCTTGTACTTTTCCTTTTACAGATTGTAAGTTTGTGACAACCAGTTTTCCAACAGCATGTGCTCACTTCATGTCTCTGTGTCACATTTTGTTAATTCCCAAAATATTTCAAGCTTTTCCATAATGCTGTTGAACACTTCATAGATTATAGTACAAACATAACTTTATATGCACTGGGAAACCAAAAATTTTTTTTGCTTTCTTCATTGGGTTAAGTGACTTTATTGCAGTGGCCTGGTGCCAAACTCACAATATTTCCAAGGTATGCTTGTACTTGCTGATGATCTAGAATCCAGGGGTCAAAGGGTAAGAAGTTTGAGCCTGTACAGTCACTCCCAGAAAGTTTTATACTTCCAGTCCATGTCTGCAGAGATCCCAATTTTTTGTTGAGACTATTAAGCTAAATGTATCACAGGGGTAAAGTATTAATGACTGATAATATATTTAATGCATAAACCCATCCCAGATAATGGCTGTACTCTGGGATGTACCTTCAACGGAATGAAGAAAGATTGCCAGTGTAGGCACTAACAGGATTGGCTCGGGAGATCTTCCTGGATTGGGGTTGCTTCATGTCCTTAATACCTCACCCCCAAAATGAGTAGGGAGAATAGGAAAAATGGTGAATCAAAGATTTTTCTATTTTTATTTTTTAATCCACACAAAGAGGTGAAGTGCCGTCCCAGGTTTACACTGTCTCCCTTCCTCTCCAGTGTTAAATGTCTCCCATGATACTCCATCTCCTCACTTCATGGTGCCTGCAGTGTATAACATACAATTGGGATTAAGATGCTATCCATTGCAAAGGTCAATGTAAATTTCAGTGACTTGAAACACATGGAGCTTGATACACATGGAAATCCAAGGTGCTCTAATTTTGAGGCAGGATTTATTGCAATGGTGTCAATCCCCAGAGGCTGTAGAGCTGTGCAGATGAAACTCTAGGAACACAAAAATGGTATTCCCTTCCTATCTCCGTGCTGCAGGAAGTCCAGAGGATCAGAGAGACAGTTGGCAGATGATACCAGGAAACCATAGCTTTCCAAACAACTTCCAGTTAGCTTGAAAGTATCTGCTCTCTATAGATGACTGCCATTCACTTTAAGTCTTTGGGTGGTGCCAATAGAATCCTGGTGTGGCACTGTAGGATAAGCACTGGATAGCAAGGTTGGTTTGAATTACAAGGTCGACGGTTCAAACTCACCAGTCACTCCTTAGAAACCCTATACAGGTTTGAGATGAGTCGGAACCAACTCGATGGCACTTTAACAACAACAACGGAGGTCTGACAATTGGAGACAAAAATTAAGATCTCTAGTAGTGTAGTGGATTTCAAGCTGAGCTGCTAACCCCAAGGTTTTAATCAACCAGCTACTCTGCAGAAGAGAAATGCAGCTTTCTGCTCCCGTAAAGACTTACAGTCTTGGAAATCACTATGAGTCATAACCAACTCCATGGCACATCACCACCACTACCACCAATTCCCTGAGAAGTGACCCAGGACAAAAATGACTCTTGGAGGCTAAAACGTCCCTCCACTACAAACCGGCAAACAGCCCCAAACAAACTCTTTATCTCAATTCCTCTTGACTAAAACCTCTGAAATAATTAATTCCAACCCCCTTGTCATCACTTATGATCCAGAGAAGTACACGGACATTGATGGCAAGGCCATGTTAACCCTCTCCCTGAAGTGCCATTTCTTTGTGTGCCCAGGCTCCCCTTGCAGTCTGTTCACTCTCTGGAGGACAGAGGCCTTTGTCTGGAAAATCCCTCCCTCCACAATACAACCAAGGCTTAAGTGACTCCCTGGGCCTACAGAGCCAGGTCACAATGCCTCACATTTCCTGCCCTGAGAGCCCAGAATTCATGACCATACAGATAAATGAATTATACACTTGGTCAGAGATTAAGCCTGGTTCTTTGTACAGCAACCTCTGAGGTCCAGGGGGAAAGATTTGACCTGTCAGGATCTGTGCTCATTCTTCTTTGATGAGAAGCAGAGCAAAGTGATCCTGGCTGTATAATCCCACACCCTGGGGTGTGATAATCAGCAAATTGCAGACAAGGAATTGGCTACTGCTTGAGTCTCTTTGTCCAGGACCCAGGCTGAACTGCATAGTGGTTGGCAGGCTGTTTTTCTGACTCCAGATGGCAGACCCATCTCTTACCAAGCAAGCCAAGGAAAACGAGACTAGTGACCAGAGATGTCAGTTAGGGAAGGGTATAGAGGAGTTTCAAGAGGCCAAACACATCGAGCTGAGTCTATTTGGAGGCAGCCTACACAGATACGGAGTTAGGAGGTAAACGTGGCTCTGAACTCACCTTCCTTAACCTTCATACCCAAAGATTTAAATAGAGTTGGGCAACGGAAAAATCATTTGAACAAGAAAAACACAAAAATTGCCACTTTGTACTGATTTCCTAATACATTAACAGAGTAGCTTGTAAATGTAAATCACTTACAAAGCAGACATCTTCAGATTTCCCGAGGTTGTAGTATGCCAAACGTGAGGAAGGATACCACTCTTTTCTTGTTTGGCTTACTCTTCATGTCTGGTTTCTTTTAGTCTCTTTCTCACAGAGACCTGTCCTGATGTCCCAATCTACTTCAGATTACCTTGTTTAATCTGTAATCTGACACTTTGTTGTATTTACCATAATCTTAGATAATTTGTATCTACTTTTCCTAGGGAAAAAGATGAGGCTTTCTGTTCCTGTGAAGATTTAGAGCCTCAGAAATCCTATACTATGAGGAACAAAACAACCAACAACATGTCTATTTTGGGATCTTGATATGGTGGTGTAGGATCAGCATTGGACTGCTAGGCATAAGGTCAGCAGTTCAAACCCACCAGCCGTTCCGTGGAAATTCTATACGAGGTTGCTATAAGACTTGATGACACTTAATAACGACAATATTTCCTTTATGGAGTCCTTGGATGGTACAAATAGTTTGTGCTTGGCTACAAACCTAAATGTTAGGAGTTTAAAACCACCAAATCATGCTATAGAAATAATGGCCTAGTAATCTGCACTGGACCGCAAGGTGGTTCAAACCCACCAGCTGCTCCTCAGAAACCCTACACAGGGTTGCTATGAGCCAGAGACAACTTGACGGCACTTAGAAAAAACAGCAATCTACTTCTGTAAAGATTGCAGTCAAGAAAACCTTATGAAGTGGTCAGGTCCCCTCAGGGCAAACCCCCTTCCAAGACCAAGACTCAATGGGAATGCACGAGCAGACAAGCGCTCTGACTGGTGACCACGTTGGTCACCGGTAAGGGGAAGTGAGGGAAAAGCAGCAATGAAGCTGTGAGCTAAACCCTACAACGTTCAAAAGACTCCTGTGAACCCAGGTGGAGACCTGGTTGGACAGCAGTGTGACAAGACCTGGGGACTCCTGGGCCCAGAGTCAGCGACATAGCCACAGAGGACTAGAGTGGGGAGGGAGTGAAGCGTCCAGCTAATAAGAAGAGAGGGCATATGCACAAGATAATACCCACTTGACCAGGCTTCAATGGCTAGATGATTAGAACTCAACTAGAAGAAGAAAGAAGAGGAAAAAAAAGAGTAATCTGATACAATTTGATGAACCTGACCTACATCTATGGATGAAGTAGCTCAAAAGAGGGAACAAATCTTTATGGTGAGGATCATTCCCACCCCCTCCATACACAGGTTAGACAGGGATGGGCAACTTGGACATTGGCTATCCAAAATGGGGGGCTACAAAGGCAAGAAGTGATTGGCTTACAAGCTTTCAAGAGTGAGCCTAGATCCAGAGGGTGCAGAGGAAGGTAGAATCTCCACTGAGTAGTATCCAATCTGCCTGGGTGGGACTGATGAAAGGAGATGGGGATGGCTCTCATGTGGCCCAATAGTGAATAGTTGCGATCAGGACTGACTGTGAGGGTTGGAAATGTAAAAGTAGACATTTTATAGCAAAACGACGGGAGTGGTTGATTTTGTAGTCCAGGAGCAGAGGTCCCTGGGGTCATCAAGGGAGAAAAGTGGAATGCGGGAGACCCTACCCAGAGAAACAGTGATGCCAGAGAGGGAGGTGGAGATGATGACGTGGAGAGATGGAGCGGCTGAGGACTTAAGACCCAGAGAGGGAGAGGGGCTATGTTGCATGGAGGGGATTGTAACTATGGCAATGAAACAATATATGATAAGATGAATGTAAAGCTAATGTTGGGACTCTAGACCCAGAGAGGGAGAGGGACTGTGTGCTGACAGCCAGGGCGCAGGCTTGCAGGGTATACCCTTTGGTTAGTTGATGCATGGAGGGGATTGTAACCATGAAAATGAAACGATATACGATAGGATGAATGTAAAGCTAATGTTCTCCCATGTAAACTATCACATAATTCATAATAAAACATTAAAAAACACACACAACAAAACCCTATGGAGCACTTCTACTCTGTCATACATGGGGGTGGGGTGGGGAGGGGACACCATGAGTCAGAATCAACCTTTTTAAAAAATATATTTACTTTGTAGAGTCTCTGGGTGGTTCAAAGAGGTAGTATGCTCAGCTGCTAAATAAAAAAATGTATGATCCTCAGAACAAAGGTCTGGCAATCTACTTCTAAAAAATCAGTTCTTCCTCCCTATGGAGGCATACAGTTCTCCTCTGACACACAAGTCAAAATAGACTTGATAGCAACTGAGGGAAAATAATATTACTCAGTTCTTCATCAAGTATTTATTATGCATTTGCTTGTTCTGTTATAGTATAGGGCTCTGGGGATACAAAGTGAATAAAAAAAAAATCAGACAGAAACCCTTGTCCCCACATAGCTTATAATAGGGGAAAGAGATAATAAATAGAAAACGGAAGAAACTAGGCAGTGTTAGATGGTTACAAGTGCTATGGATAAAAGGAAAACACAAATGAGAGGAAAGGGGCCTGTCTGGTGTGCAGCTGTGTATATGGTCAATTTCAAATAGAGTGGACAGAAATGGCCTCACTCATATGGGTCATATGAGTAAAAACCTACAGGAAGAGGAGTGCGCCATATCCTTATCTAGCAGAAAGTGTTCACAGGATTAAAAAACAGCAAATGCTTGCTGAAGTGCCTGGTGTGTTTGAGGAACAGCAAACAGGCCAGAGTGCTTGAATGAGGAGTGAGGGAAACAGAGGTAGAAGATACAATTGGAAGAAGAGAGTAAGATAAGACTAGGAAGGAAGTATAGATGCTTATAGGCCAAAATAAGGATTTTGACTTTTACTGTGAGATCACAGCTTTCTTTTAAGGCCATTGCAGAAGATCTCTCTCTCTCAATTAAATAATCACCCTCAAGATAAGGCTACCGAGGGACAAGGGAAGAAGCAAGGCATCCAGTTTGGAAGTTACTGCAATAATCCAGGCAAGCAAGTGATGACTGTTTCTTGGACCAGAGTAGTGGAGGGGATGAGCAGTGGTCAGATTCAGGATATATCCTGCAGGTGCAGCCTACTGGATTTTTATCTAGAATAGACATAAATTGTGAGAGAAAAAGAGAAGTCAGGGATGACGTCAAGGCTTTTGGCTCAAGAAACCAGAGGATGGAGCTGCTCTTTAGTGAGCCATACTTACTTCTTTATCATCTGTGCCTCCCCTCTGTCCACTCAAACTGGAAATAGAAGGTTCATGAGAACAGAAACCTTGTCTATCGAGTTTATCACTCTAGCTACAACATTTAGTTTGGTGCCTCAAGCAGTGAAACATTTGATAAATATTTATCGCAATGCATAAATGAATGATGCCTGAGAGAGAAAAGAAGCCCATTTTGCTTAAAATATTGTAACAGGGAAAGGAAAGAGGTTAATGAGGGGACATACCTTGAAGTGCTTTGGTATTGTATGGCTTATTAGAACTATGTTGACCCCTGACAACTACGTGAGTAGTCTATTTAGTATATCTCACAGAACGAAGGAGGAGTCAGACCCAGTTCATACATCCATTCATTCACTGGAAAAACGTAGGGAACCTACAATGTGCTTAGGAACACAGTGGCTCTGTAGGAAAAGCACGGGGTTGCTAGCCTTAAGATCAGTGGTTCAAACCTACCAGCCGCTCCTCAGAAAATCCTTTACAGGGACACTATGGGTTGGAACCAACTCGATGGCACTTATCAACAACAACTGGGACAAAAGTGATGTTGTATAGTAAATGACCAAATGTGCTTTTCATGCCAATTTTTTTTTTACATCAAATTTTATAATAAATCTGATCTTAACCCATTGTGAAAGTTAAGGTTTTGTGTATTGTAACAGTTAAGGTTTTGTGTCAAGTTAGCTGTTCTAGGATTCCCAGTGCTTGGCTGTTGAGATGTGGTTATCCCCATGGTGAGATCTAATAAAGCGTGGTTAACCCTATGATGATTGGCTATGAATAGTGTAGTTATGAGCTGGCATATTTAACTCTATGATGACTGGCTATGAGCAACCAATTAATTGAAAGGATGTTTCTTCAGGGGTGTGATCTGCTTCCAATGTAATGGACACTCAGGCAAAGCTTGATAGCTTAGTCTGGATCTTGCATCTGGCTCATTCTCCAACCCCTTCGCTTTTTTTGAACCAGTGGCTACCTGCCTGCCAGAACTGCTGGCCTGTCTGCCTGCTGGAGTTGCCTGCAGATCTTGGTTCATCTGACCCAGACTTGGGACTCTTGCACCTCTATAACTGTGAGTCACGTCCCCGATATAAACTTCTATCTATCTATCTATCTATCTATCTATCTATCTATCTATCATCTATCTATCTAGCTAGCTAAAGTTTCACTGGTTTTGCTCCTCTAGAGGACCCCGCCTAAGACATCTGGTACCAAGAATGGTTCTAAAAACATAAAAGCAGAAGGATGAGTTTTCTAAATTGGTTCTCAAACCTGACTAATTTTAAAAGGCAATGAGAATTCTGCCTGTACTAGTAAAGAGGGTGAAGGTGCTGCTAATTCATGGAGGTTGCAATGTTGTTGTTGTTGTTAGGTGCCATCGAGCTGGTACCGACTCATAGCCACCTTATGCACAGCAGAACGAAACACTGCCCGATCCTGGGTCAACCTCACTATCGTTGCCATGCTTGAGCCCATTGATGTTGCCACTTGGCCAATCCATCTCTCTGGGGGTCTTCCTCTTTTTCTCAGACCCTCCACCCTACCAAAAATGATATCCTTCTCCAGTGACTGGTCCCTTCTGACAATATGTCTGAAGTATGAGAGACGAAGTTTGGCCATCCTAGCCTCCAAGGAGCACTCTGGCTGCACTTATTCCAATACAGATCTGTTGGTTCTTTTGGCAGCCCATGGCACTTTCAATATTCTCCTCCAACACCATAACTCAAAAGCATCAATTATTCTACAGTCTTTCTTATTCACTGTCCAGCTTTTGTATGCATATGAAGTTATTGAAAATACCATGGCTTGGGTCAGGTGCACCTTAGTCCTCAAGCTGGTATCTTTGCTCTTCAGCACTTTCAAAAGGTCTTGTGTAGCAGATTTGCCTAATGCAATACATCCTCTGATTTCTTGACTGCTGCTTTCAACACCAATTGATCATATTAGAGAGAAGCATGGCTCTGGATGATCATGTGCATGATATTTTCTGCAATTTTGTCAGGATGAGAAGTATAGAGAAGCTGGTTGGTTGGTCTTACTGACAATTTTGTTGTTAAGTGCCAAATTGGTTCTGAGTCATAGTGACCCTAGGGTTTCCATGGAGCAGCTGGTGGGTTTGAACTGCTGACCTTGTAGTTCACAGTCCAGTGCTGATCCTACAGTGCCACACCAGGAATCCACTTACAGTAGTAGTTGTTAGGTGCCATATGAGTACCGACTGATAGCGACCCTATGCACAACAGAATGGAACACTCTCTGGTCCTGCGCCAACCTCACAATTGTTGCTACGTTTGAGTCCATTGCTACTGCCACTGTGCCGATCCATCAGGGGTCTTCCTCTCTGGCCATCCACTTACTAAACATGATCTCCTTTTCCAGGGACTGGTCTCTCCTGATAATATGAGAGATGAAGTCTGGCCATCCTAACTTTTAACAAGCATTCTGACTATATTTCTTCCAAAACAGATTGGTTTGCTCTTTGGGCAGTCCATGGTACTTTCAATATTCTCCAACACCATAACTCAAATGCATCAATTATTCTACAGTCTTCCTTACTCACTGTCCAACTATCACATAAAAATGAGGTTACTGAAAATGTCATGGCTTGAATCAAGCACACCTTAGTCCTCAAACTGACATCTTTGCTCGTGTACACTTTAGAGGTCTTGTGTAGCAGATTTGCCTAATGCAATATGACATTTGATTTCTTGATTGCTTCTTCCATGAGTATTGATGATTGATCCAAGAAAAATGCAAGATCCATCTTACAATAAAGCAAGCAGTAAAAGAAAGATGCACTCAGGACTAAGGAGTCACAACTCAAGCACCACATAAAAGACCTCAAAGTTTCCACCTGTGCCCGGAAAGAAAGCCTCATTGCCTGTAGTAGCAGAGCTAATATTGCTGAAAACCAAACCCAGAGTCTTATTGCGTAGTCAATAAAGCATAGGTAAACATCTTTCTGATATTCTTTGCTTTCAGCCAAGATCCATCGGACATCAGCAATGATATCTCTCGTTCCACGGCCTCTTCTGAATCCAGCTTGAACCTTTGGAAGCTCTCTGTCAATGTATGATTGTAGCCGTTTCTGTATGACCTTTAGTAAAACTTTACTCGCTTGGGATATCAAAGAGATTGTCCGATGATTTCTGCATTCCGTTGGGTCACTTCTCTTTGGAACAGGCACAAATATGGATATCTTCCGATCAGTCGGCCAGATAGTTGTCTTCCAAATTTCTTGGCAGAGATGAGTGAGTGCCTCCTGTGCCACCTCACTTTCTTGAAATATTTCAATTTTTATTCCATCAATTCCTGGTGCCTTGTTCTTTGCCAATTCCTTCAATGCACCTTCGATTTCCTCCTTCAGGATCATTCCAGGGAAATTGGCTTGACATTTATAATGGAGGTAAAGAAGTATGTATGTGGAATCCAGGAGATTCTTTAGGACATCTTTTAGTACTACCACATCCTGTGATTAATGTCAATGGTAAACTACAGCAACCCAATTCCACCATGATTACTGATAGCCAAGACCCTTCAGGAATGAAGGTTTGGGTCACACCACCAGGCAAACAAACACGACCAGCTGAGATGCTTGTTGAGAATAAAGGGAATATCAAATGGGAAGTTTAAGAAGGTAGTTCTAAATACCAGCTAGGGTCACATGACCAGTTGCAGAAACAAGGACTGCATTTGTTGTGAATATACGTGTATCTTTTGTTTTGCTTTGTTTTTTATGTGTGCACCAAATATTTTTGCTTTGTTCATTTGTGAAACATAAGATTTACATGGGTTTAGTGCTTTTTGGATGTACACATTTTAATTATATCATGTTATGCACAAGTATGACTTCATAACTTAAAAAGATGATGCATATGGTTTATAGGTACCAAGTTGATAAGGAGTAGACTATGATAGTTAAGGTTTTTGTGTCAACTGGACTGGGCCAGATTTTCTAGTGGTTTGCCAGTTGATATGTTATTATTAATCGTTTGGACATCTTTTTGCAGGTTTTGAATTGTTTCCAATGCTGTATCTATCTTATTTGATTGTTCCTGTAGCGCTTTCCTGACTTCTTCCTTATTTTTCTCAATCACTCTTGGAGTGTTTGGCTGCACCTCAATATCATTCTCCTAAATTCCTTCTCAGGCAGTTCAAAAGGCTGCCATCCTTCCAATGGGAAGTCTAGGTCTACCTCCAGCTAATTTGTCTCAGTTACTCTATCTTGTTTCTGGACATGTGCCGATATGGTCAGTTGTTTCTCGGGCATCTTCAATAATTGTATTATTATGTTTTCTGATTGCCTCCAGGTAGATGTGATCAGTAGCTGGGCTTCCCTTTTCACTTTTCTTATTATTCAACTCAGAGTAACTGTAGCATGTGTTGGCTGTCTATCTGGTGTATAGCAGCTGATATTGGCTCTTGCCTGAATGGTGGGATTTTACAGGGTGTGATTGTAGCTTGGCTATATGACCACAACTGCTGTCTCTTCTCGGGTAACGTAGGTAGAGAAAGAGTCCCCTGAAGGTAAAAGGAGGACCAGAAAACAAAACAGCAACAGCAATAATAATAATAATAATAATAATAAACAAAACCAGATTGGATACTATAGTATGATCACATAAAAGAAAAGGAAAAAAAAAAAATCTGTAGTAAAATATGAGTATGACTTTGACACTCCTCTCTCGGCTTCTTGCCTTCAAGGTTGCCTGAGAAATTGCAAGATGTTACTGTTTCTCCTTATGATGTAATTCAGGATTTAATTTTTGGCCTGTTTCCCTTTAATTCTGTCTCTCTTCCACTCCACAAGCCCCTTTCAGAACTTTTTTCTAGTGATAAACAGTTCAGGGCCAGCTGTAGCCATTTTGGGAGACTGTTCAGCTTTAAGCAGTGTCTCCCCCTTTCTTAGATTCTGCACATAGTGGTCTTTGCCGAGCAGATCTATGCACATGCGTAATAGAATACTCTGGGAGTAGGGGAGTGTCCACTCACTCAGACACCCCCTCTAGTAAACAGAGTGGAGGTGCTCAGACAGCGAGAGACCAATGAACAGAGAAAACACAGAATGTCCACCACTTTATCTCTGAGGATAAAGACCTCTGTGGTGGGAGCACTCCTCTGATACTTCACCCACTCCATCATGCCCAAGATGGCCGCTCCATGAGCGGCTACTAGCTGCAAATCAGAAAAAAACACCTTTCTTGCTTCTGCTACAAATTCCACTAGCTGTAAGCCTTCGAACTTTCTAAATATTCGTTTCTATGTGGTACAGAGTTCTGGGACCATCCCTACACCTGCTTAGTCCAGTATTGTGTGTTATTGTTGGTAGAGGTCTGCATCACACTTCTCTCTAATCTGCCATTAAGTCCTGCCTCTGGTTTGGCAGTTGAGATGTGGTTATCCTCATGGTGAGATCTAATACAGTGTAATTAACTCTATGATGATTGGCTATGAACAACCTATCAATTGAAAGGACGTTTCCTTGGGGATGGGCCCATTTCCTATATAATGGACATTCATGCAAAATTTGCTTATTTTCTGTCGGGTCTGGGTCTTGCATCTGGATCATCCTCCAACCTCTGCTCCTTTGGACTCGAGTTAGTTACCTACCTGCTGGACCTGTCAACCTGCCTGCTAGACCTGCCTGCCTACCAATTTTGGTTCATCTGACCCAGACTTGAGATTCTTCCACTTCTATGATTATGAGCTTTTTCCTTGATGCAAACTTTTATATACACACACACACACACATATATATACATATACATATATATGTTTCCCTGGTTTTACTTCTCTAAAGGTATTATTCTGTGTTATTGCTGGTGGAGGTCTGCACCACACTTCTCCCTAATCCGCCATTAAGCCCTGCCTCTGGTTTAGCAGTTGAGATGTGGTTATTATCATGGTGAGATCTAATACAGTGTAGTTAACTCTGTAATGATTGGCTATGAGCAACCAATCAATTGAAAGGATGTTTTCTTGGGGGTAGGCCCATTTCATATATAATGGGCACTCATGCTAAGACACCCATCAAAACTTAGTAGTCATCAGCAAAGTAAACAATCATCCTTACAGCTAGTTCTGGTATCTGTTAAATCAGCAAGTTACAATATATGTTGATATCGCTGTTGTTGATATCTCTGTTGCTGTTGTTAGGTGCCAACATTTACCTAGTTGAATTCTGGAGTCCTGGTGTGGTGCTGTAGGATAAGCATAAGACTGCAAGGTCAGTTTGAAACGCAAGGTCAGTGGTTCAAAGCCCCCAGCAGCTCTTCAGACACTCCATACAGCACCACTACAAATCAGTAACAACTTGACAGCGCTTAACAACAGTTGAATTGTGATTATTCATCTCCTGGTCTCTTTCTATCACTGGCCTGTGAGCTGCTTGAGGACAGGACTATATCTTATTTACCTTTGTATCCTTAGAATGCAGCCAAATGTTCAAAATAACTTTGTTGGAATGAGAATCCTGGAGCCCTACCATTGACACTGAGACCACTGATTGATCTGCATGTAAAAGTTCAAGAACTAAGTAAGAATAGAGGGTGCATACAGTTTGGTGAAGACCAGGCCAGGCTGGGAAAGAACAGAAAGTTCAGCTCTTTCTCAAGATGTAGAAAGCATCATCTGATTTACAACCCCTTCCTAGGGAGTTTTGTTCTAGGACTTTTCGGTTACTGTGACCCCGCTTTTCGTAGTCCATTGATTTATTAATGACGTTTATTAGAGATTACAGAAGTCTTTTATATAAGGTGGACTCTTGGGGGATAGAATGAAAATATACAGAACTGTTTGGTCATTGAGGTATGAGAGGAAAACCTTTATAAATGAAAATTTTGTGAATTATCAGAGGCAACCTTCCTGCCTCACAAGGTATATTCAAGCAGAGATGATGAAAAAGCTTTCTTAGATGCCTGATGATTAACAGGGTCTCTGGGTTGTTTTCTAATAGATTATTTCCCACTATTTAAGACTCTAGGTATAGGAAGTGTAGGAGATGGACTACATGAACAGAGATCCCAGGACACTACCTGGAGGTTGCTTTTGTGTGTATGTGTGTGTGTTTTCCCTTGGGTATATTTCTGATCTCGTCTCAGCACATTTTTCCTATCATATATGATTCTTCCTAAAAGAGTAGCACCACAAACATCCCAGATAACAAATATTCTGGCCCACTAAGATTTTACTGGACATTTCAGTGGAAGATCTATAATTGTATATTAGGTACTGCTGACTCAATTCTGACCTATAGTGATCTTATGTGTTTCAGAGTAGAACCAAGCCCTATAGGGATAATTTGCATAATTAGATCTTAAGGAAAATCAAGTTGTTCTTCTTAGGTGCCTCTCAGTGGACTTGAACTGCCAACTTTTCTATTTGCAGACAAGTGCATTAACCAATTGTTCCACCCAGGTACTCCTGTAATCCTGTTGTTGTTCATTGCCGTTGAGTCAGTTCCAACTCATAGTGACCCTATATAGGTTTTTGAGGAGTGGCTGGTGGGTTTGAACCATTGATCTTTCAGTTAGTGGTCCAGAGTTTATCCTACTAATCCTGTAGGCACACTCAATTTAAGGGCTTTCATGCTAACACTTTCTTTCCTAAGAAGGCTGAAATGTCATTCCCAGACAGCTGGTTTCAGGGGATTCTTGTAGTTCTTTTGTTTAACATACACCGAGTCCCAAAGAACTTGACACATTTGTTTGCTAACATGCAAGGAGAATAATTTCTGTCTAGGGAAGAAAATGCTTTAAACGTACTTTAATTTGAGGTTAGAATGTCCATTTTATACAATTCATACATTTCTCTTAATCTTGTATCAATAGATGTGGCAACACCAAGGGGTACTATGAATACACCTACCTTTATTACTTTTTGCTTATCTTAGGAGATGGTAAAAAATATCTTGAGGGAGGTGGTATGTGCCAAGGTATGGAAGTGGGATGGAGAGATGCGGGTGTTTGGGAAAAGAGAATGTTAAGCTTAGAAAAACCACCCTTGGGGTGGAACATTTTGTTTACTTTATCTTATCCTGGCAAATCCTGAGCTTCTTAACTCTACAGATAGAAAGAAAAAGCAACAATGGAAAATGTTGCCTCAGGGATCAAATTTTATATAAACTCTTCCCTAGATCTGCCCGGGAAGCTTTCCAAAGTTGGAAGCCTTAAGATGGCTCGAGTCTAGCATGGGCTTTGCTGATTGCCCAAGGCACTCTAAGTCCCATAAGGAAAGCAAATAAGAAAGAAAGTGCACCCCGGAATGGAGGTGGAAGTGAAGGAGGAGGTTACCTCCTGAAAAAAGTTATCTGCAAAGTTCTGCTCTAATGGCTTATTAGAGCAGAACTTTGCATGGTTTGAACGGTACTAAAGAGTGGATGAGTACTGGTGTGGCCGAGTCCTGGACCCCAAGGTCAATTTGAACTGCAAAGTCAGTGGTTCAAACCTACCAGCTGCTTCTTGGAAACCCTATACAGGGTCTCTATGAGTTGGAACTGACTCAACAGTATTTAACAGCAATAACAACAAAGAGAGGATGGAGTCCTGGTGTGGTGATGTAGAATAAGCACTGGACTGCTAACTACCAGGTCAGCGGTTCAAAACCACCAGCTGTTCCTCAGAAACCCTATACAGGGTCAACATGAGTCGGATCCAACTGATGGCACTGAACAACAACAATAAAATGAGACGATCAAGGTTATCTAGAAAAAGTATGTGCTAGTCCTCGCTTACACTTGGTTGTTGTATAGCATTTTGTGCTTATTTGCTGATGAGTTGATTCCAATTCATGGTGACCCTATTGGACAGAGTGCACAACCATGTCACAGAACAATCTTCACAGGAGCAGATGGCTAGGTCTTTTCTCCTACAAGTCCTGATGTCTCCTGAAAGGTCGATGATGGGCTCAAATCACCGACCTTTCCGTTAGTAGCCCAATGTGTAACCATGTGCCACTAAGGCTCTTTTACAGACATTTTAGTGATTCAAAGGGAGACCTGGCGTGATGCTGCAGGATAAGCACTGGACAGCAAGGTCAGGTGGAACTGCAAGGTTGGAAGTTCAAACTCACCAGTTGCTCCCATAGATGGCTGCTATGAGTTGGAACCGACTTGACAGCACTTAACAACAACTCTAAAAAGTAAAGCAGGCTGAAAGGGATCGCATTAGAAGGTCTTGGATAGAGCAATAGAATATGTGGACCAAAACTCAAAACTACTATAAAAAAAGAGAGAACAAGTCCAGGCTTACAGGTCAGAAAGAGACTGGAGGAACCTGCGATTATGGCCTTAAAGGACAAAGGTAATAGGGGATGGGAAGCTGTGGGGGATGGAAACAGGAACCAGAGGGAGAAAGTGTGATAACTGTTGTTCCATGGACGGGATGGCAACGTGGAGATGAAACAAAGTGTAGAATTTGTTTAATGTAAAACTGATGATCTTGTCTGTAAACCTTCCCTCAATTCACAATAAAAAGGTTAAAAAAAAAAAAAAAGTAGAGCAGGATTCATCAAAGTGAAAAATCCTTCTTGGCAAGCCCCTGGGGGCTAAAGGAACTCAAGACAATTCAGCCATTTCAACAGAGACTCAGTAGCAAAACAGACTTCTTCCTTGCTTGCTGGAGGCCTATCACATACAATACCCTATTCAGTGTCTCTTTTCGCCTTCCTTTAACTTAACCCTTTTTTCTCTGTGTTCCAATCCAAGTTCTATCTGTACCCTGAATCTATTTTTGCGGTTCTCCCTCGTCACTAGTTCTGCCAACCTCAACCTGGCACTAAACCCTGACCTTGCCCATGTTCCTTTTTCATACTTCCTTCTAGTTATTAAGCAGCCTACACATTTGGCATCCCTTTCAGCCCTAAGCTCTTTTGACAATAACCACCGCAGTTAAAATCCTTAAGATCTGACAACAATCCTCTTCACAAACCCTGTAAAATTAGGTTACATAATAAAGCCTTGATAGAAAATTAAATCTCTTTAGCATTAGAGATGTTGTTGTTGTTGCTGTTGTTAGGTGCCAGCAAGTCCTTTCCAATTATTAGTAACTCTATACAGTTTCCGAGGCTCTTCTAAGAGGTACCATGAAAAGTATACTAGCCAGGGAACTGGGAGACCTAATTAGAGCTCTATTATCAACTTCCTATGAGTGAGTTAAGGAGCTCTGGTAGCGTAGTGGTTACGAATTGGGCTGCGAACCTTAAGGTCAGCGGTTCGAAACTACCAGCTGCTCCGCAGGAGAAAGATCAGGCTTTCTACTCCCGTAAAGATTTACACCCTCGGAAACCCTGTACAGGGTCACTATGGGTCGAAACTGACTCGATGGCACTTAACAACAATAACATAAGTGAGTTAAAGATCTCAGTTTCCTCATTTGGGAAAAAAAAAAAAAAGCATTATAAATAAAATCAGTGCACTGGCAAAGAGGGACATCCAAATCACTGGTTTGTGAACATTGGAGGTGGTATATAAATAAATATTTTCTATTCTAATAAAGCCACTTCCCAAATCCACTGCCATTGAGTCAATCCAACTCATAGCAACCCTGTGCAGGTTTTCCAAGGCTGTAAATCTTTGCAGGAGCAGAAAACGTCCTCTTTCTACCAAGGAGTGGCTAGTGGATTTGAACTGCTGACCTTGAGGTTAGCAGCCAGAAATGTAACCCACCCACTATGCCACTAGGTCGCCTTTGAATTTATTCTGTCTTAACAATAGGAAAGAGTCCTGGTGTGACGCTGTGGGTTAATGTGCTGGACTGCAAAGTTGGTTTGAACTGAAAGGTGGGGCTGCTTCTAGGAAACTTTATACAGGTCACTATGGGTCAGAACCAACGCGACGGCATGTAACAACAGCAACAACGAACAATAGAAAAAAGAGTGTTTTCCAATTTCTAGTTTCATTTGAAAAGAAGTTTCATTAGGTAAAAGACATTTATTTAGGCAAAACCGAACTAAAGAAAAACATTGGTGCTGTGGGATAAAGCTCTGGACTGCAAGGTTGGTTTGAAGCACAAAGTTGGTGGTTCAAACTCACTAGTCACTCCTTGGAAATACTATACAGGGTTGCTATGAGTCAGAACCAACTTGATGGCACTTTAACAACAACAACAAACATGGCACCACAGTTCTGGTGATACTGTGGGTTACATGCTATGTTGTTAACCACAAAGTCTGCAGTTCAAACCCACCAGCACTCCGTGGGAGAAAGATGAAGCTGTCTGCTCCCATACAGATTTACAGCCTCAGAAATCCTATACTTGGTTGCTATGAGTCAGAATCAACCTGCTGACAGTGGTTTTGTGTGTTGTTGTTTTTTTAAAACAAGTATATACATATGAATATAACAAGAATGAAGGTATTGTGCAAATTGACGTGGTTTTGGTGAACAATGGGTTAAATGATTCCTCTTACTTCAGCATTCTAACACTTTACAACCTTTATTAGTGCCAGGCACTGTTCTAAGCACTTTATAACATTTAGTCATGTAACCTTCACAAACAAACTTATGTTGTCGTTACTGCTGTTAGGTGCCATTGAGTCGGTTCCAACTCATAGCAACCGTATGCACAACAGAACAAAACACTGTCTGGTCCTGTGCCAGCCTCACAATGATCAAGCTTCAGCCTATTGCTGCAGTCACTGTGTCAATCCATCTCCTTGGTGATCTTTCTCTTTTCCATCAACCCTCGACTTTACCAACCATGATGTCCTTCTCCAGGGGCTGGTCCCTCCTGATAATATAGCCAAAGTATGAAAGATGATGTCTCGCTATCCTGGCTTCTAAGGAGCACTCTGGTTGTACTTCTTCCAACACAGATTGGTTTGTTTTTCTGGCAATCCACAGTACTTTTAATATTCTTCTCCAATACTATAAATCAAATGCATCAATTCTTCTAGAGTTTTATTCATTGTTCAAATTTCACATGCATATGAGGCTACTGAAAATACCATGGCTTAGTCCTCAAACTGATATCCGTGCTGTTTAATCCTCATTAGTAAGGATTTTAAGTCTTCTTCACTTTCAGCAAGCAAGGGTATATCATCTGCATATCATGGTAGGATGTTAATGAGTCTTCCTCTAATCCTGATGCCACATTTTTCTTCATACAATTCAGCTTTTTGGATTATTTGCTCAGTGTACAGACTGAATAAGTATGGTGAAATAATACAACCGTGGCACATATCTTTCCTGATTTTAAACCATCAAATGTCCCCTTGAATGATTGCCTCTTGGTCTATGTACAGGAGCACATTTAACTGTTCTGGTATCCTCATTCTCCACAATGTTGTCCATTGCTTGTCATGACCCACACCGTCAAAAGAGTTTGTGTAGTCAATAAATCACAGGTAGACATCTTTCTGGTATTCGCTGCTTTCAGCCAACATCCGTCTGACATCAGCAGTGGTAGTATCCCTCATTCACATCCTTTGAATCCAGGTTGAACCTCTGGAAGTTCCCTGTCAGTGTACCTTTACAACCATTTAAAAAATTATCTTTAGGACATTTGTACTTGAATGTGATAATAATATAGTCTGATAATTTCCACACTTTGTTGGGATACCTCTCTTTGGAATGGGCACAAATATGGATCTCTTCAAATCAGTTGGGCAGGTAGCTGTCTTCCAAATTTTTTGGCAGAGATGAGTGAGTGTCTCCAGTCCTATATCAATTTGTTGAAAAACTCTGTACTCCACCAATTCTCGGGGCTTTGTTCTTTGCAAGTGCCTTCAGTGCACCTAGAACTTCTTCTTTCAGCACCATTGGCTAATGTAATACATCGTTTGATTTCTTGACTGCTGCTTCCATGAGTGTTGATAGTTGATCCAAAAAGAATGAAGTCTTTGAACAACTTCAATCTTTTCTCCGTTGATAAGAGTGTTGTTTATTGGTCCAGTGGTGACGATTTTTGTTTTCTTGACATTGAGATGCAATCCATACCGAAGGCTGTGCTCTTTGATCTTCATCAGTAAGTATTTTAAGTCCTTTTCACTTTCAGCAAGCAAGGTTGTATCATCTGCACATCCCAGGTTGTTAATGAGTTGTCCTCCAGTCCTGATGCCACATTTTTCTTCATATAAGCCAGCTTCTCAGATTATTTGCTCCGCATACAGGTTGAATAAGTATGGTGAAAGAATACAACCCTGTCACACACCTTTCTTAATTTGAAACCATTTGATGTTCCCTTGTTCTGTTCGAACAACTGCCTCTTGGTCCACGTACAGGTTCCTCATGAGCACAATTAAGTGCTCCGGAATACTCATACTTTGCAATGTTGTCCACAGCTTGTCATGATCCACACAATCAAAAGCCTCTGTGTAGTCAATAAAGCGCAGGTAAACATCTTTCTGGTAGTAATAATGAGGTTACATCATTTATATATTACAAGTTGTTAATGTTTTCCTCCAATAATGATGATGTGTTTTTCTTCATATATAGTAGTTTCTTGGATTATTTGCTCAGGGTACTGACTGAATAAGTAAGGTGAAAGGATACAACCTTGACATATACATTTCCTGACTTTAAACCATACGTTATCTCTTTGCTTTATTTAAAGATTGCCACATGGTTTAAGCACAGGTTCTAAATAAACACAAATAAGTGTTTTGAACTTCCCATTCTTTGTAATGTTAGCTACAGTTTGTTATGACTCACACAGTTGAATGCCTTTGCCTAGTCAATAAAACACAGGTAAACATCATTCTGGTAGTCTTTACTTTTAGCCAAGATCCATCCAACATCAGCTCCACATTGTTTGCACATCCTTTGCACATCTGCTCCACATCCTTTGCAGAATCCAGTTTGAATTTCTAGCAGATCCCTATTGATGTACTAATGCAACCATTTAAAACAATTATCTTCAGTAAAATTTTACTTGCTTGTGATGTTAATGATATTGTTCAATAAAATCTTCATTCTGTTCCATCACCTTTCTTTGGAATGGGCACAAATAATGGATCTCTTCCAGTCATTGGGCTAGGTAACTCTCTTCTAAATTTGTTGGCATACATTAGTGAGTGCTTCCAGCATTGCATTAAGTTCTTTAACATCTCAACTGGTATTTCTTCAATTCCTGGAGCCTTGTTTTTCGCCAGTGGCTTCAGTGCAGCTTGGACTTATTCCTTCAAGGCCATCTGTTCTTGAACATATGTTAAGTCTTGAAATGGTTGAAATTGGACCAATTTTTTTGGTACAGTGACTCTGTATTTTTTAAATTTCCTTTTGATGCTTTCTGCATTACTTAATATTTTGCTCATTGTCAAGTGCCATCAAGTCAGTTCCAACTCATAGTGTCCCTCTACAGGGTTTCCAAGGAGCTTGACTTGCCGACCTTGATGTTAGCAGTCCAGTGCTTATCCTACATCGTCATGGTTTTTTATTTTTGTTTTTTTTCTCATAGAATTATTTAATATTGCAACTCAAGCCTTGGATTTGCTCTTCAGTTCTTTCAGCTTGAGAAATGCTGAGCATATTCTTTCCTTTTGGTTTTTACACATTTTGTGTGTGTGTGTGTATAGAGAACATGCACCAAAACATATGGGTCTAGCTACTATACAGGTAATATGCAGAAACCTCTACTGGGAAATTCATTTCTTTAAGCTAGAATTTAGCCCGGGGGGGGAGGGGAAGGGGGATTCCAATGTATTCAACCAGCTCAATCAAAAGACTTCAGTGAACCCTTGTTTTTTTCTGGGATATTCAGCAGCTAGAAGATTTCAGATTACACAGAAACTAACTGTGCCAAATGTGTACATTTCTTTTAGTTGTGGCTTTCTTCATTTACATGTAGAACTCAGTATAAAAGACAAGCCACACCTCTTCAGACAGCCAATGAAACATTTAAATCTTAATCTGTACAACTTAAATAGTAGTTATTGTCCTCTATTGGACAAAATAGTTATGCTACATATACAAATATACAATACAAGCAAAACAACCGTCACGGTAAAGATAGCTTCAGTCCCAGCAACTTGTCACCATTCAGTCATGTCATTCACTGTTTCAGAAAGAGGCACGGTACTATTACTGTTAGATTTGGTTGACAACAGTCGATTCATACAATGAACTAGGTTTCCTCTCAGTATAGGCAAGACTATATAATCTTTACTTGACCCTCTCTTTCAAGTTCTTCACAGGAGGAGAAGAAAGAGAACCATCCACCATGGAACACCACTACTACCCCCTGGCTGGAACTGCTTCCCAGAAGGAGAGAACTCTTGCAGTAAGGGGTGGGGAGTGGGCAGGGGTGGAAAGACACACAGCACCTCAGCATGAATTAACCCATTTCTCGGCTATTTGACAAGCTGCATGAGGTCCCAGTATATCCACTCTAATTGTCTCATTGACCTTTAATTCACTCAACTATGAAACTTCTTCAAACCAAAAGCAAATGAGTGTTTAATACTGGGGAAAACACACAGGCACACACAAAGAGAGAATGGCATCTGTCAGTCTCATGTCTCTTTTGCAGCAGGCAATGAAATGGGTGATTGTGAAGGCGGCTGACTTCCTGTTAGTACCTCTTCTTTGGTGTGCTCTGTTCAGTTCATACGGTAGCGCCAGCTATTTCTGTGGGGGTACAGGAGGTTATGCCGTTGGTCCTGAGCCCTGGGACTCTGGCTGGGCAGGGGGCTGTGTAGTCTCCTGTGGCTGTGAGGTAGCCGAAGGAAACCCAGTCTGCAGCTGAGCCTGAAACTAGGCAAGCTGCTCTGGACTGGCAAGCATCTTTGGCAGAATGTTTTCCTGCTCCAGCTGGGAATTTTTCTCTATTAGTTCTGTTAGTTACTCTTTGAAGCCCTCCACTTCCTCTCTGGAGATCTGGTAGCATAGTGGTTATGAGTCTGGCTGCTAACCTCAAAATCAGCAGTTCGAAACTACCAACTGTTACACGGGAGAAAGATGAGGCTTTCTGCTCCCGTGCAGATTTACAGCCTCAGAAACCTTATATGGGGTCGCTATGAGTCAGAACCGATTCCATGGCACACTCCCACCACCACTACCACTTCCTCTGTAACCGCTTGCTCAATTTTTTTTGCCAATAGCTACCACATTTGTACCAGTGGAAGTTTACAGGGTCAAAAAAAACAGCATCTAGATTAATGGAGAGAAAAATTGAAGTTGTTAACAATTTCATTCTACTTGAATCAGCAATAAGTATCCATGAAAGCAGCAGTCCAGAAATCACATGACAAAATGCATTGGGCAAAACTTAAAGACCTTTTTAAAGTTTAAAAAAGCAAAGATGTTACTTTAACAAGTAAGATGCATCTGATCCAAGTCATTATCTTTTCATCTCTTCATATGCTTTGGAAAGTTAGTAAGAAAGACAGAAGAGTTGGTGCATTAGACACTGGTATTGACAAAGAAGATTGAATATACTATGGACTGACAAAGAATGAATAAATCATCCTTTGGGAAAAACAAAGAAACAAAAAACAACCAGAATGCTTCATAGGAGCAAGGATAGTGAGATTTTAGCATGTTTAGTATTTTGGACACTTCATCAGGAAAGACTGACTTCAAGAAAATGATATCATATTCAGTAAAATATAGAAATCAGTGAAACACAAGAGTAGTGGTGGTAGTTATGTGCCGTGGAGTCAGTTCCGACTCACAGAAACCCTGTGCAGAGTTTCCGAGGCTGTAAATCTTTACAGGAGCAGAAAGCCTCATCTTTCTCTGGAGGAACAGCTGGTAGTTTTGAACTGCTGACCTTGTGGTTTATAGCCTGATTCATAACCACTATGCTACAAGAGCTCCTTGAAAGACAAGAGTAACCATCAATAAAATGGATGCATTGACCCTATAGCTATCAAAATGGATTCAAGAATCTCAATCAATGATTGTGACTATTGCTCACTCCTGGACTACATTTCATTCTCTTACGTATAAATTCACCCGGAGTCAGAGCTGACTCAACGGCAACTAGCAATGACCCAAGAAGTGATATGTATCTGGGATGGCAAATTCATAGCATGCAAGCCATCCATCATCTCTGAGGAGTTTCTTTGCTCTTGGCATTCTGTCCTGCCGAACTTGGACTTTGCCTCAGAATTCTCAGCAGCCAATTTCAAGAACAACAAAGTCAACTGAATAGCAACCATTAAGATGACTTTTTTTTTTTTTTTGTCCTCTCTAATCTGAACCCTGGTGGCAATGTGGGCTAGGTGTGGGGCTGCTGACTGCAAGATCAGTGGTTCAAACTCACCAGCTGCTCCATGAAAGAATGATGAGGTAGTCTGCTCCTATAAAGGTTTACAGTCTCGGAAACCCTAAAAAGCTGTTCTACTCTGTCCTATTGGGTTACTATGAGTATGAATCACCTCCATGGTAGTGGATTTTTGGTTTTTAATCTTTGCTATGTAAACACAATCAATTTGTAAGAAACAAAAATACAATGAAATACATTTAGCTGAAAAGAACTAGAGAGAGGCTTCATTCAGTCTAATCCCCTCATTTTATATATGAGAAGACTCAGTTCCAAAGAAAAGGAGGATGCTACCTAACTTTGCACAGTCAGTTGGTACGCAGAATGGGACTCAATTCCAGCTTCCTGACTCAGAGTCTAACATGACACCATCTCTAGTCCATCATGGGATGTTTGCTACAGGATTTTCATCAGTTTTGAGTCTAGGATGCCAGCTTGCCCAGACAGTTGAGGCTGCGTATTAAACTGAGTCAAACTATTGATTTGTGAGATGGACATGCCCAAACAGATTATTTGGTATACTTTCCTATGAGTTGAACTTAACATGTTTTCCAGACATCCATATCCTATGTCACCTGATTTAAAGGAAGAAATGTTGTGAAGTGCTGTCGAGTCAGTTCTGACCTGTAGCGACCCTGTATAGGGTTTCTGAGGAGCAGCTGAGCTTGAACCACCAACCTTGCAGTTCAAATGGCTTTGCAGTCTGGCACATTAACCCACAGCATCACACCATAGCAGCCCATTAATTAAAATGGCCAACCCTAGCTTAGCAGGACTGTGTAGTGCTGATTAACAAATATAATCATTATAATTAGCAAATTCCTGGATTTTTGCCTTCCTTAATGTGTTGCTCTCCACCTAATAACTTGTTCCTCTTTCTCATGGTGTGTGCCCTCAATAGGGGTTGTTCCTGTGCCAAAATGGTGTTTGCTAAGTTTAATAACACTGGTGACATTGTCAGGCAGTAGCTAAGAGTTTTGCCATTGCAGTTTCAATTGAGAGACGAGAAACCTGCTATTGTAGTCCCAAGTGACAGCCTGAACCTAGGAGTCTTACTTTCTAATTCTTTAGATTTTCCATATGATCTAAACGATTCTTTAGGTTTGCAATATTAAATGATTTGCAAAGTGGAAACTACTACTATTATCTATTAAATAGTGTAATCACTGCAACTTAGCAATCGGAAGGAGGGTCTGATTGTAGTTAGTGGCATTATCATCTAACTGTCTAACTGCCAGATGCATTTGTTTCTGAAGAAACATTCCAGGCTTCTGTTAAAAAAAAAAAATGTGTTCCTATTCTAAAGTATCCCCTGCTGTTGAACATTCTCACTAAAGCAGCAAGTTGTATTAGGGTGTCACTATGGGTTGGAATAGCCTTGACGCATCTAAAACTCTTGTTGCATCTTTAAGATCCAATTCTTACCTTTGCAGTCACTTCCTTATAATCATTTAAGTAAACTGAATTACAATGTGTTTGAAGATGCTGAGCTCTTTTTCAAAGACATAAGAGAGGCCTACCCTACCAACCAGGAGTCCTAGTGTGGCACTGTGGGCTAATGCGTCAGACTGCAAAGCCATTTGAACTGTAGTAGTAGTCAGTAGGTCAGTAGTCAGTACGTCAGTAGTTCAAGCTCAACCGTTGCTCCAGGCAAACCCTATACAGGGTTGCTATGGGTCAGAATCAACTCCACAGCACTTACCAACAACAACAATCTCCCAATGTCTATTGGAAGTTACAAACCCTTCAGTTACAAACCTCACTGCCATTGAGTCAATTCAGACTGATAGTTCTCCTACAGACCAGCTGGTAGATTTGAACTACCAACCTTGTGATTAACAAGGGCTAGTGATTTATGCCTGTAATTTCCTGTACACAAAACTAGCTTACCTCCTGCCATACCCTGCTTCCTCCACAAAGAGGAGACTGTGAGTGTCTTCCATACCCATGGTCAGAATGGAAAAGGTAAGGCTGTGAAAAGTTTGTGTTTTTGCCCCCACCATGTCTTTCAGAGACAGACATTAAGACAGGATGGGGGCAAAAACAAACAAACAAACAAACAAAAAACCTTTTTACACGAGGGCTATCATTGCTGATGTCCGATGGATCTTGGCTGAAAGCAGAGAACACCAGAAAGATGTTTACCTGTGCTTTATTGATTACACAAAGGCTTTTGATTGCATGGATCATGACAGGCTATGGACAACATTGCGAAGTATGAGTATTCCGGAACACTGAATTATGCTCATGAGGAATCTGTATCTGGACCAAGAGGCAGTTGTTTGAACAGAACATGTAAAGGAACACTGAATGGTTTTAAATTGAGAAAGGTGTGCGACAAGGTTGTATTCTTTCACCATACTTATGCAACCTGTATGCCGAGCAAATAATCCGAGAAGCTGGGTTCTGTGAAGAGAAACGTGGCGTCAGGATTGGAGGAAGACTCATTAACAACCTGCGATATGCAGATGATACAACCTTGCTTGCTGAAAGTGAAGAGGACTTGAAACATTTACTGATGAAGATCAAAGAGCACAGCCTTCGGTATGGATTGCATCTCAATGTCAAGAAAACAAAAATCTTCACCACTGGACCAATAAACAACATTCTTATCAATGGACAAAAGATTGAAGTTGTCAAGGACTTCATTCTTCTTGGGTCAACCATCAATACTCATGGAAACAGCAGTCAAGAAAGCAAATGGTGTATTGCATTAGGCAAATATACTGCACAAGACCTTTTTAAAGTGTTGAAGAGCAAAGATGTCAGCTTGAGGACTAAGGTGTGCCTGACCCAAGCTATGGCATTTTCAATAACCTCATATGCATGCGAAAGCGGGACAGTGAATAAGGAAGACCATAAAAGAATTGATGCATTTGAGTTATGGTGTTGGAGGGGAATATTGAAAGTGCCATGGGCTGCCAAAAGAACAAACAGATCTGTGTTGGAAGAAGTGCAGCCAGAGTGTTCCTTGGAGGCCAGGATGGCCAGACTTTGTCTCTCATACTTTGTACATATTGTCAGGAGGGACCAGTCGCTGGAGAAGAATATCATGTTTGGTACGATGGAGGGTTGGAGAAAAACAGGAAGACATCCAGCAAGATGGATTGGCAAACTGGCAGCATCAGTGGACTCAAGCATGGCAACAATTGTGAGGTTGGCCCAGTACCGGGCAGTGCTTAGTTTTGTTGTGCATAGGGTCGCTATGAGTCAGTACCAACTCAATGGCACCTAACAAGAACAACATGTTTTTCAGTGAGATCTACAGCTTATCTCTAAGGAGCTCTGTGGAAGACAGATGAGGCTGTCAGCTCCTATAAAGATTTACAGTCTCAGAAACCCTAAGGAGCAGTTCTACTCTGTCCTACTGGGCCGTTAGAAGTCTGAATCGACTCAATGGCAGTTAATTTGTTTTTTTTTTTTTAAATCTTTGTTTAACAACAGCAATAATTCTATTTTGCAGATCATTTCCCTTAAGATGCTACACCTCCCAGGGATATCTGGTGTGGGAGAAATCCCTATCAATGAGTGTGTGTATAACTGAACTCTTAAAACAGAACTCTTAAAAAGGAATGGCTGGCTGCCAACGTTAACCTTTCTAACTGTTGACAAATCATTTGCCTTTCTCGATCTTCCTGTCACTGCCATTTGTAGTTTAACAAGGGATCAAACACCTGCCAATCATTCGAGGCTGACTGGTTTCTGATAAAATGTTAGGCTCCTCCCATTTCATTCAGATGAGTGTCTCCACACACTGCTAGGCTGAAAACCTTGTACTTATAAGAAAGTTTCAACCTAGCCAATGAGATGTTCTCAAGCCAGCATCACCCATGAGAAGAATCCCTTGTCGCAGGAATGGGTCTCCCTCTGTATTTGTGCCATGCTGAGTCAATGGGCTGGGAAAAGCCTCAGCTCAAATGCAGTGCTGGATTCAGAGGGTTGACAGCTGGAGCCATCTTTCTGTCATGCTTCCTATAGCAGGAAATATGAGTGGCACATTTTCATGACTGTCACAAAACCCTTTTGAAAATCTTCATCTTTAGCTGCTACTCCGGTCAGAAAACATTATTTCTCTATGCCACTCTTGTGATTTAGGGCAGAGTTTATTTGATCAACTCTTTCTTCAAACTCTGATCAGTTCCCATTCTGAAAACTATTAGTCAGTCTTTTGTCATATGGGTGAAAAATTCAAACCATCAGCTTTGTCGTCCCTGGTCCATCTCTATTAATAGACCGAATTGAGTTCCAATGTAAGCTATGTGTTGGAATCCTAACCCTAAGCCTGTGAAGTAATCCTGTTTGACTGAGGTTCTTTGTCATGTTAATGACAGCATATCAATGTTATTGTTACATACTGTGGAGTAGGTTCAAACTCATAGTTACCTGGTATTGTTGTTGTTGTTAAGTGTCTTCCAGGTGATTTCCAATTCATAGCAACCCTGAATAGGGTTTCTGTGGAGTAGCTGGTGAGCTTGAACTGCCATCCTTGTGGTTCAAACTGACTGCAGTTCACTGCATTAACCCACAGTGCCACACCAGGACTCCAGCTATCCTATATAGTGATTCCAAAACTGTACATCTTTGCAAGAGCAGAAAGCCCCATCTTTCTCCCGTAGAGCAGCTGGTGGGCGCGGTTGGCAGTCCAGTGCTCATAGTACAGAGCCACTGTGCTCAAGGGATGTAAGGGATGTCTTAAATGGAGGTCAAGTCTGAGTGATATGAAAAGCAGCACAGACACAAGCAAGCCATGAATAGAGGAAAGATGGATGCCACATGGAGATCTGCCCGGAATGTCAAAAAGGATGCTAGAGAAACAGATAGGGACTTTCCCCCAGAGCAGACAGAGAGAGCCTTCCCCTTGAGCCAGCCCATTGAATTCAGGCTTCAAACCTCCTGAACAAATGACTGTTAAAGGCTCCCACTTGTAGTATTTCTATTATAGCAGCACTAAGAAACTAAGACAAGCCCCGTCTTTTTCAGTCTTCTGAGATTTAGCCACCCTTTCTTTAATGCTTCCTTCTCTCCTCTGTTCTCTCATTTTAAAGTTGCCCCTTCTCTTGTACTATCAGACACTGCTAAGTTTCTCCATTCTTTCATAAACCTTTGTTACTGCTGTTGTTAAGTGTCATCAACTCAGTTCCGACTCATAGTGACCCAATACAGGGCTTCCAAGGAACATCTGGTGGGTTTGAACTGCTGGCCTTGTGGTTCGCAAGTGGTGTCCTCATATACCTTTACTCAATCTCAATTCACCATATAAATCACTTTCCTATCATTTCACACGTACTGCCATTGATTCAGTTTATTGTAGTATCAAAACAAAGAAACAATAACATTCTGTTGCCATTGATTCTGGCTCACAATGATCCTAAAGGATAGAACAGGACTGCCCCACAGAGTTTCCAAGGCTGTAATCTTAAAACAGCTGCAAGCATACATTGACAGAGAACTTCCAGAGGTTCAAGCTCAATTCAGAATGAGGGATATCATTGCTGATGTCCGATGGATCTTGGCTTTCGATGGTGTGGATCGTGACAAGCTATGGACAACACTGTGAAGTATGATTATTCTGGAACACTTAATTGTGCTCATGAGGAACCTATACATAGATCAAGAGGCAGTTGTTCGAACAGAACAAGGGGACACCAAATGATTTCAAATTAAGAAAAGTGTGTGACAGGGTTGTATTCTTTCACCACACTTATTCAACATGTATGCTGAGCAAATAATCTGAGAAGCTGGGTTCTATGAAGAAAAATATGGCATCAGGACTGGAGGAAGACTCATGAACAACCTGTGATATGCAGATGATACAACCTTGCTTGCTGAAAGTGAAGAGGATTTAAAATACTTACTGATGAAGATCAAAGAGCATAGCCTTCGGTATGGATTGCATCAAGAAAATGGATTGTCAAGAAAACAAAAATCGTCACCACTGGACCAATAAACAACATTCTTATCAATGGAGAAAAGATTGAAGTTGTCAAGGACTTCGTTCTTCTTGGATCAACCGTCAACATTCGCGGAAGCAGCAGTCAAGAGATCAGAGGACGTATTGCATTAGGCAAATCTGCTGCACAAGACCTTTTTAAAGTGTTGAAGAGCAAAGATGTCAGCTTAAGGACTAAGGTGTGCCTGACCCAAGATATGGCATTTAAAATAACCTCACATGCATGCAAAAGCTGGACAGTGAATAAGGAAGACCGTAGAAGAATGAATTGATGCTTTTGAGTTATGGTATTGGAGGAGAATATTGATAGTGCTATGGGCTGCCAAAAGAACCAACAGATCGGTGTTGGATGAAGTACATCCAGAGTGCTCCTTGGAAGCCGGGATGTCCAGACTGTGTCTCTCGTACTTCTGACATATTGTCAGGAGGGACCAGTCACGGGAGAAGGATATAATGTTTAGTAAGATGGAGGGTCAGCGAACAAGAGGAAGACCTCCAGCAAGATGGCAAGTGGCAGCATCAGTGGGCTGAAATGTAGCAACATTTGTGAGGTTAGTTGTGCACAGAGTCACTATGAGTAGGTACCAACTCAATGGCACCTAACAACAACAACATCACTACTAATATTAATAACTATTTGTAACAGTAGCAATAATTTATTATATTTTTAGAAAATAGTAAATTTCAAATTAGGAAAGGTAAATCCAGGAACAGCATCTACTCACTGGTGCACAGTTGCTTTTCAACTCAATGAGTTATAAGATGAAGACCTCCTGATGTCTCTATCAGTACATTTGTTACTGTTTTTAATTGAGACCGGTTAATAAAACTCTCTGCAGTTAATGCTATGGGATATAGATCAATAAACTATTAACTGACAAAGAAGCATCTTGCAAATTAAGTAAACAAGCTCTTTTTCTGTAGGAGAAATGTTTAATTAATGTGGTATGACGCAAGTTGTCTCATTGTGCAATCTGCTGTGTATGTCTGAAAGTGTCCTATAGTGACACTGTCTGCCTAGTTTAACATAGTGTTCTGAGAAGCATATTAACATTTCAAGAAAGGGAAAAATTAGTTTCTCAGTCACATTAGCCACATTTCAAGTGCTTAACGGCTGCATGTGGCTAGTGGCCACTATGTTCGACATCACAGTTACAGAATATCTCTCTCATCACAGAAAGTTCTACTGGACAATGAAGCTCTAAAAAGCTCAAGTGTTATATCTGGAATGGCTAAGTGTCCCAAGATAGATTAGAAATGGCTGCTAGGAAGGTTTGGAACTGGAAGATATCTTATAAATTCAAATTCAATTCTTTTGTTTTATAGATGAATATACTGAGTCCCAGCAAGATTCAGAGCTAATTTGTAGCAGAGATGGGACTTGTTGTTAAGTGCCATTGAGTCGGTTCCAACTCATAATGACCCTGTATAGGGTTTCTGAGGAGCAACTGGTGGGTTTGAGCTGCCGATCTTGCAGCTCAAACTGCCCTTGTGGTCCAGCACATTATCCTGTCCACAAGGACTCCAGATATGGGACTAGAATTCAGGTTTCCTGATTTCTGAGGCTCCTTGCTCATGCCATGATCCTGGTAATGTAACTAAAGCCTCCCATCTCCCACCGAGATGAATAGCTCAAGGCCAGCAGCCAGATGTTCACATCATCTACCCTCCCCCATTTATATATTTTATAGAGAAAACATTAGGAAAACACTGGATGGGGTTGTAGGTAGAGAGAAGTATGCAATTATGCAAATAAATACCTAGTTCCAGAATTACGAGTAAACATTCCAACTGATCTATAAATATTTAACCAAAGTCATACATCTGGGCTCCAAAGAAGAGGGTTTGTTCTTGGCATTTACAATGAAAATGGATTAATTCCCTGACACAGTGTTAGTACTAACCTTTCTCGACTGTAAACATGTCCCAGGATACCCTGTAGTGAGTATAAATGTATAGGAACAGATTATTCACTGGATATCCTGCTCTTGGCAAAACCATAATGATGTCATCTCAGAACACAACGATGAGGGCATTGCATCAGTGAGGGTTTTTGGGGGGTTTTTTGGATCCTATTTTCCATGGAGGAAAAGGAAATGATCTTGTTTATAAAAACAATTAGGTTGTTTTCCAGAGGTTTGGTTGTTGAGTCTTATTTGGATATGTCCAAAGTTGAGTCCTGGTGTGGCGCTGTAGGACAAGCACTCCACTACAAGGTCAGTTTGAACTTCAAAGTGGGCAGTTCAAATTCAGTAGCCACTCCTTGGAAACTCTGTACAGGGTCACTATGAGTACGTAGGACCATACTTGATGGCACTTCCCAACAGCAAAGGCTGACTCCAGAACCTCCCATGGTGGTTATAGAATGTTACACTTTCATTGGCCAGCGTTCTTACCATGGCCCTTCACTAGGTATAGGTGAATAGGTTACTGCCATCACATTGCCTCTTCTTATTATTATTATCTTTTTGTATTTTAGGTGAAAGTTTACACAGAAAATTAGATTCCTTTTCAATAGTTCATATACAGATTGTTCTGTGGCATTACAATCCCTGCAATGACTCAGCACTCTCCCCATTTCACCTCTCCATCCATCCATCCATCCAGTTTTCTTGCCCCTCCTTGCTGTGTTATCTTTGCTTTTGTGTAAATGTTGAGTATTTGGTCTCATACAGTTGACTTCTTAAATGAGGACATTCCTCATTGGTATTACTGTTTATTTTACAGCACAATTTATTATTAGGTTGAAAGGTGATCCCCAGGAGTAGCTTCAGTTCTAGGCTAAAGAAATACCTTAGTGGAATACCTAAAAGGGGTTCTAGAACTTGCCCAGTGAAATAGGCCTCTTGAGGAGGCTTTGCAGTGTATAGGACCTTAGGTGGAATCCTGAGTCCCATTCAGAACCTTCTGAGGTGGAGCATTCCCACTAGAGAGGACAAGCAGACCAGCCTGGAACAGCTAGAGTGACAGAAGATATATTTTCAAAAAAAGATCATCAGGAAAAACCCAGAACAAAAATGGCAGTATGACTGGCTACTATAAGAATAAGCAAGTCGTTAGCCAGGAAGTCATCAAGGCAAGTAATCAAGTCCCTTCAGGACAAACCCTGAATTGTAGAAAGAATTACAATAATTGTAATGAAACAAGGTCTATGATGTGTTGAGTGTAAAACTGATTATCTGCCCTGTAAACTTTCACTCAATCCACAATAAAAACTTAAAAAAAAAAAAAAAAGTATATTGAGACTTGTGATACCTGTTGATTGTTTCATGTTTTAGTCAACTTTTACATATAGTAAGGAGTCCTGATATGTCACTGTAGGATAAACACTGGACTGTTAACCACAAGGTCGGTTGTTCAAACCCACCAGTTGCTCCTTGGAAACCCTATATATGGTCACTATGAGTCAGAACTGACTTGATGGCACTTAACAACAACAACCACAACAAATATAGTGCAAGTTCTCCTCATTGATCTCCACTCAACTGATTTGCTAGATGAAATTTCCTACTGAAAATATACACTGACCGATGCTCAGGATACACTGAAAGCTTAGATAGAGGCAGTAAGTCGGTCACTAGTGGATACTTTTCCCATGCATTGAGTTGAAAACTTACCAAAAATCAGTTGCGTGTGTTCCCAAATCCATTTATGCTAGTTCTACTTGTTATTATTGGAGTCCTGGTGTGGCGCTGTGGGTTAATGTGCCAGACTGCAAAGCCATTTGAACTGCAAGATTGGTGGTTTAAACTCACCAGCTGCTCCTTGGAAACCCTATACAGAGTCACTATGGGTCAGAACTAACTCGACAGCACTTAACAACAACAACAACAACAACTTGCTATTATTGCTGTTGTTAAGTGCTGTCGAGTCGCTTCCGACTCGTAGCAACACTGTATAGGGTTTTCAAGAAGCAGTTGGTGGGTTTGAACTGCCGACCTTTGGATTGCTGTCCAGTGCTGATCCTACTGTGACACACCAGGAGTCCTTCAACTTGCTGTTATATGTAGGTAATTTGATTTAAAAAATTATGAAATAGGACTATAAAAAGGACACTACTGTTTCCATGAAAACTAAGTTTCATGCTTTCAAAAGATGTAATAATGAAAAGCCACTTTTAACAACTGGTCTATTGTTTAAAAAAGAGACAAAAACAAAACAAAACAAAAAAACCTCTTGAAACAGACAATCAAATGGGGGTATATTAAGTATACAGTTTATGCAAGAAAGAATCTGTGAAATTCCAATCAGAGGATCCACATTCAAAAAAAAGGCCTGGGTCTTTATAAAATGGTTAAGGACTATATATATTATTTGTATGATTCTCTACCTTAATCAACCAACTACATGTTTTCATAGTATTATGCAAGAGCACTTCTAATGCATGGTCAGTGTGCTTTGTGTGGGCTTGCAATATTGTTGTTGTTAAGTTCTGTCAATTGGGTTCAGACTCATAGCAACCCTGTATACGGTTTTCGAGGTGCAGCTGATGATGTTGAACCTCTGACTTTGCAGTTCAAACCGACCTTGCAGTCCAGTGCATTAACCACACCAGGACTCCTGGGCTTGCAATAAGGGAGCATTATCTTGTGTGTGTCCCTGTAGGATCAGCACTGGACTGCTAACCACAAAGTCGGCAGTTCAAATCCACCAACTGCTCTTCGGAAACCCTATATAGGGTTGTTATGATTTGGAGCCCATGTGGCAGCACTTAATACCACCTACAACATCCTGTAAAGTATAGTTAGTTATCAGGTTTATGTATTGGAACTTGTCATGGTTATAAATAATGTCCCCTCTCAAAGATGCACATATCCTAATATCTGGGACCTATAAATCTGTTGATTACATGGTGAGAGAAGAGATCCTGGTAGCGTAGTAGGTTATGAGCTGGACTGCTCACTGAAGTCAGTGTTGAAATCTACCACTCACTCCAGTGGAGAAAGATGAGGCTTTCTCCTCCTTGAACGATTTAGAGCTTCAGAAACCCTATACAGAGTCACTATGAGTTGGAACAAATTAGATGGCACACCACCATCACATGGTGAGGGAGAATTTGGGTGGCAGATGGAAGTAAGTTTACTAATCAAATGACCTTGAAATGGGAAACTGATTTGGATTATCCAGCTGTACCCAATGTAGCTCCACAGGTCTTTATAAGTGGACGAGGGAGGCAGAAGAGAGAGTGTCAGAGTGGTGTGAGCAGAGAAAGAGTCAGTCCAACATTTTGACTTTCAAGGTAGAATAAGGTTGGTGACAAGCCAAGGAATGGGGGTGACCTATAGAAGCTGGAAAAGGCAAGAAAATTGTCTCCTCTGGAGCCCATAGAAAGGAATGCAGCCCTGCTCACACCTTGGCTTTAACCTGGTAACACCTGCTTCAGACTTATGACCTCTAGAACTGCCACATGATATGTTGTTGTTGTCCAACTCATAGCGACCCTGTACAGGGTTTCCGAGGCTGTAAATCTTTACGGGAACAGAAGGCCTCATCTTTCTCCCGCGGAACAGCTGGTAGTTTCAAACTGCTGACCTTGTGGTTCACAGCCCAATTCGTAACCACTACGCTACCAGAGCTCCTTGCCATATAATATACTGATGTTTTAATTCCCTAAATTTGTGGTAGTTCGTTACAGCAGCAATAGAAAACCTATATGTATAGCTTGAGCCAAACTTGATAATAAACTAAAAATTCTATCCGGTGGCTTCCATGTTGCTGTGACACTGGAAACTATGCCCCCGGTATTTCAAATACCAGCAGGGTCACCCATGATGGACAGGTTTCAGCTGAGCTTCCAGAGTAAGATAGACTAGGATCACAGAAGAACTTTGTGCAACTCGCTTTGGACATGTTATTGAGAGATATCACTAATTATTAGAGTATTATATTGTGTTTGTGAAAGGAGCTCTGGTAGCATAGTGGTTATGAGTCGGGTTGCTGATCTCACAGTCAGAAGTTCGAAACTACCAGCTGTTCCGTGGCAGAAAGATGAGGTTTTCTGCTCCCATAAAGATTTATAGCCTCGGAAACCCTGTAGAGGCTTGTTAGGAGTCAGAACCGACTCCACGGCACATAACAACAACAACATCATGTTTGTGAAGTACTGGGTCAACCCTCAGTGAGATGCAATCAACTCGGTGGCAGCTGACAATAATAATCTCCCCATCTATAGTCAGAGGTAATCCATATTTTCAGGTACCCTAGACATAAGATTCATACTAACATTTGTGTCTAGTCATAGCAACACCCATGTTATCCTGAGAGAAGATGGTCTCCTTTCTTTTAGTATTTTTTTCCATTCAATATTTACTGAGTCAAGGAGACCACATTGGGAGCAACACAGATAAAGGCTCTGTCTTCATGGAGCCCCTGGGACTATTTTTCTTATCACTTCCCATTTCAAACCTGTATTTTGGGGAGTGGGTTTCCCAAATACTTTCCTATTTTTTTTTTTTTTTTTGGCTTCCCTCCCCCCTCCAATTTGGAAAACAAATTTGAGCCATTACAAACTCCATTCTTTCTTTAACCCTTTTCTTCAGATTGCCTTTGATTTGTGACTCTGGTATCTTCTCTTTCATCCATCCCTACATTCCACAGTGATTTTCCACAGTACTGTCATATGATAGTCTACCATCATCAAAATGGATATTTCCACTAAGGAAAGAGAAGGGTGGTTCCCTCACTCTCTATCCTCCCAAGTGGCCATGCTCATTTTAAACTTTCCACTCCATTCAGGAGTCCTGGTATGGCTTTGTAGGGTAAGTACTGGACTGGTAACCACAAGGTCAGTGGTTTAAACCCAACCACCAATCCACAGAAACCCTATACAGGGTTGCTATGAGACAGAACCTACTCAAAGTCACTTAACAACAACAACCACAGTCGAATTAGATGTTTCCCTCAATCCAAAATGAACCCTTTACTCAAATCCAAGTCTTTGCTATTTATTAGGCACAGCTCACTTTTGCCTTCCAGGAGGCCCTTCCTATCCTAACAACTGTTTACCCTTGTCTGTTTAGTGCATATAGTTCTGAGCCATACACTGCTGTTCCTTAAGGAACCCTGGTAGCACAACAGTTAAAGACTCAACTGCTAACTGAAAGACCAGAGGCTTGAATCCACTTACTGGCTCCATGGGAGAAGGACCTAGGAATCTGCTTCCATGAAGATTATGGCCAAGAAAATCCTATGGGCCAGTTCTACTCTGTCACATGGGGCTGCTCTGAGTTGGAATCGATTGATGACCCCCAACAACACTATTTGCTATGCCATTTTGCTCTCTAGCTATGATATGTGGCTTATGCATTTTGTGGCTTTCTTGACTAAAAACCCATTTAATGGTTTCCCACAAGCCTCAGCATAAAGTCCAAACTCCTCCTCATGGTAGTCTGGGCCTTCATGATCTGGTGACCCTCTCTGCCTTCAGTTAGTACACTCTCTCTACATTCAGCAGCCATTCTGATCATGTTCTCTTCAACTTCTGGGCCTTCAGCACATGGCTGTTGCAACTTCCAGAAGTGCTCATCAATCAGTTCTTCCCGCTCCCACCCCGACCCCCCACTATCTTCATCTGATTTACTCACCCTCCAGTTCACGACTCAAACATCATTTTCTGTAAATGTCAACCAGTATTGGGCCTCTTTTGATAACATTTTCCCTCAGACACCTTTGTTGTTGTTATTAAGTGCTGTCAAGTGGGTTCCAACTCATAGTGATCCTGTACTGAGTTTCCAAGGAGTGTGGCTGGTGGGTTTGAACCACACTGACCTTGTGGCTAGAAGTCCAGTGCTTATCCTACAGTGCCACACCAGGACTCAAACATCTTTTGTTGTTATTGTTGCTAAGTGCCATCGAGTCAGTTTCAATTTATAGCGACCCTGTTTCCAAGGAGCAGCTGTTGAGCTTGAACCACCAGCCTTGTAGTTCAAACTGACCTTGCGGTCCAGTTCATCAACGCACGGCACCACACCAGGACTCCCAGACATCTTTAGCACCATGCATTTCTTTGTAGCACCCAATGACTTGTAATTACTTGGCCTTTTTTGTTTAGAGATATGGTGGTGGTGGTGGTGGTGGTGGTTATGTGCCGTGGAGCCGGTTCCGACTCATAGCGACCCTGTACAGGGTTTCCGAGGCTGTAAAGCTTTACAGGAGCAGAAAGCCTCATCTTTCTCCCCGGGAACAGCTGGTAGTTTCGAACTGCTGACCTTGTGGTTCGCAGCCTGATCGTTACCACTACGCTACCAGAGCTCCTTTTAGAGATATAAGCTCCCTTAAAAAAAGAAAGTTAAGTGAATAAATTTATGAATGAATCATCCTTTAGTGTCAGAAGGAATACTCTCTCTAAAAGAGGCCTTCTCCATTATTATCTAACCTCTACATTATATTTTCTTCCCTCAGAACACTTAATCACACTTTATCATTTTTTAAATCCTCCACTGCCTGTCTCCTCCAACTAGAATATGAGCTCAGTCCAACAGTTTCTGGCTCATAGTCCATCCAGCAATTATTCCATCTTCTTGGAATCCCGTCAAGACACATCTTTGTTAATCATACACCCCTCATGGACCAAGAGGGAAACATTGAAGGCAGAGGATGTTCCCTGTATTTCAGGATTCTCCCTGAACCTGGAATATGCATTTCATTTCATATTTCATGCTTCCCTGTCATCTAAATGAAGTTAGTAAGTGTTAAAATGTCTATAATGTCATTTGCCTCAAGTACTTGTACACAATTTTGCCCATCTGAATCAAGTGTACTTTTGATGAGACAAACAAGCCAGATTTAATTAGCTCTATTACATGGATGAGTGGTTCTTAATGTGAAGCTGAATTCGCCCAGTGTTTAAGATGGCAGATTCCCAAGCCTAAGAAATTCCGATTCTTTAGATCCAGAATATCACCTAGGAATCTACATTTGATCAAGCTCCCCAAGTAACTGTACTGTGGACTGTCCAGAAATCATCCTCTGGGAAAGGTTAATAAGGATTATTGAGTTGTTGTTATTGAGGTGGGATTTGCATAACATAAAAGTACAGGAGACCCTTTACCCATTAAGCAGTCACTCCTCACTTTCCCCTCCCCACAGAAACCTGGTGGATACGCACTGAATTGCGAGCCACAAGGTCAGCAGTTTGAATCCACCAACTGCCCCGAGGGAGAAAGATGAGGCTTTCTGTTCCTATAAAGATGTACAGCCTCAGAAACCCTATACAGGGTCACTATGAGTCGAAACTGACTTGATGGCACCCCACTATCACCACCACCACTAGCCTACGAGGAAGGTATTATTATAACCTCCCATTTTGCAGGTCAGAAAACTGAGGCTGAGGGAAGTAATGTGACCAAAATCACACAGCGAAACTACCAACTGTTCCGAGGGAGAAAGACGAGGCTTTCTGTTCCCGTAAAGATTTACAGTCTCAGAAACCCCGTGTAGGGTCTCTATGAGTCAGAACCGACTCCACGGCAGGCACATAATAACAACAACAACAACAATAAGCTGTAGAACCACTCAACAAATTTTGACATCAAAGGCTATGTGTTTCCCTTAATTTCCCAGGCTGCCTGCCTGCCTCCCACCGTTTTCCTCATTTGCAGACTTCAGAATCCTTGGCCTGCTCCATGTGCACTTACTTTCCCAGTCTTAATCAGAATTAGGATCTTTTTGCCTTTAAAGGTACTTTATTGCAAATTACCAAGGGGGAGTGGAGGGAAGGCTTGTCTCCCAGCAGTTCTTTGTTCCTGCATTTGTTGAAACCACAGGCCCCAGGGAACGAGGCCTTTTTTTTAGAAGAAAAAAAGTTTGTTGTCTCTGCCCTCCACATATACCAAAGTAATTATCAGGCACAAAAGAAACTGCTGAAACTTCTGGCTCACTTGGCCCCTTCTCTCCTCCAAAGCAGGAAGCATCACAGCAAGGAATGACTTTAATTCTGAAGATCATGTGCGCTTATGCAAACATGAGCCTGGGACCAAAGTTCAGTGCACCGGGTATGGGCCCTGTATAAGACAACCAGCACTAGGTGGGATGTTTAGGGAAAGAAAATCAGGATATACACACCAGAACTGCCATCAGGGATTTGGGGTAAACATTGAGTGAACTCCCCTTCACGCTTGACTTTTTCTGAGCACTAGAGTTAGGTCATAGAAAGGCTTGCCTATTAACCCACTATAAATAAATAAATTACTCTGCATAGGGCTTTCTACTTGTAGCAGAAGCTGGGCTTACAAGTGATTCAGTGCGCAATCGATGTAGCTCAAGGATGGATCTCCCTAATCCACCCACCTCTGGCTTGCAACTTCAATCTCATAACAGTAATGTGTATATTTGATTGACAAATTCCCTCATCAGATCTTTGTTTTTAGATATAAACAGAGGTAGCACATTAAATCCCTGCAGCCTCCAAAACTCTCAGGAAGAAAGTCACAGCCATAACTGTCTTGGTGAAGAAATGACTCCAAAGGAGAGAGGTAAAAAGAGTCTCCCAAAGGAAGCCTGAAGGAGCCCTGGTGGCACAATGGATTAAATTGGGCTGTTAATCTCAAGATTGGTGGTTCAAACCCACCAGTTGTTCCATGGGAGAAATATGAAGCTATCTGCTCCCATAAATACTTACAGTCTCAGAAACCTTATGGGGCCTGTTCTATGGGGTCTACTCTGTTCTATGGGACTGCTATGGCTCAGAATCAATTTGGTGGAAGTTGAGTTTGGGCTTTATTGGTTTTAAGGAGACTCTGCGACTTTGAGGACCAACTCCTGATAATATAAGTTTTTTCCTTGCCCTTCCCACTTCAGGACATCCTGACAGTGTTAAGCTGTTTTGCATATTGCAGTTTAAGGTTTAGTCTGGTAAAAAGCAATGTGAGGAAGAGACTAAGGAACACTCCTGACTATCACCCTAAGATATTTCTTTTCTTTTTTTTCCTTTAAGTTTTTATTGTGAATTGAGAGAAAGTTTACAGGGCAGATCATCAGTTCTACATTCAACAAATCATACACTTTGTTTCATTACAATGGTTATAATCCCCTCCATGTACCATCAGTTAATAGTATTTCTCTCTATTCACTTTAGCTTTAAACAACAACAACAAAACATTCAGGCATATATAATAATTTACATCTCCAAAGGGCACATTCTGCAAGTCTGCCTCCTGGCCACCAGCTTTTAGTCCTTCCCTTCCCATGAATCTAGAGTCCTCAGCTGCTCTCCCTCTCCACGTCCCCATCTCTGCCTCCCTCTCTGGCATAGCTGCTTCTCTGGATAAGGTCTCTCATTGTACTTGTGCTCTTCTCCCTTGATGGTCCTAGGGTCCTTTTTTTCTGGACTATAAGATTAACTACTCCCCCATTTTTGTTACAAAACTTCTACCATTACAATTGTGACAGTCTCAATTAGTCATGATAACTATTACTCACCATTGAATTATAAGCATCTTATCCCAATCTCTGTTAACCAGACCCATTTAGACAAGATGAAAACTATTCAGTGGGGACTCTTTCTCCACCACCCGCCCCACTCTTAAACTAAACTCCCTCTTGAAACCTTGTAAGCCAGTCACTTAACGCCTCAGTCACCCCCTTGTTTTAGGTAGCCAATGTCTAAGTTGCTCATCCCTATCTACCCTCTGTATATTGATACTTGATGTGAAGACTCCTTCCCTCTCTGTTGGTATTTTGAGCTACTCCCTCCATGAGTATAGATCAAATTCATCAAATTGTAGCAATTTACACTCATTTCCTTTATCAAAAATTGGAGGCAGAAACTATGATATGGAGAGATGGAGCAGCTGGGGACTTTAGACACAGAAAGGAAGAGGGGCTGTGTGCTGATGACCAGGGGGCAGGCTTGTAGGCTCACCAGCTGCTTCTCTCAAATTCTATACAGGGTGGTTTTGGGTCAGAATTGACTCAATGACATTTAACAACAGCAACCAACTTCTTTAGTCAATTTATTATGAAACATGCAATCAAGATACATTCATAATTACTAGATATTGGAACACAAAAACTGGAAACAAAGAGGAAGGATCAGTAGTTGAAAAATATGGCTTTGGTGATAGAAATGATGCTGGAAATCACATGATAGAATTTTGAAAGACCAATGGCTTCTAAATTGCAAACACAATTTTTAAACAACATAAAGAAAATGACTATACATGACTTCAACAAATGTATTACACAGGAATAACAGTGACTACATTTGTGGGAAGAGAAGTTGGAGCAACTCAATAATACCAGCCAAAACAAGGCCAGGAGCTGAATGTGAAGCAGATTATCAATATGCAAGTTCAGACTGAAATGGAAGAAACTTAAAACAAATCCACAAGAGTCAAAATATGAACTTGAATATATCTCACCTGAATTTAGAGACCACCTCAAGAACAGATTTGATGCATTAGGCACTAATGACCAAAGACCAGAAGAGTTGTGGGATGACATCAAGAACATCATCCATGAGGACAGGAAAAGGTTATTAACAAGACAAGAGAGAAAGAAAATACCAAAATAGATGTCAGAAGAAACTCCAAAACTTGCTCTTGAGCAGAGAGAAGTTAAAGCAACTGGCAAAAATGAGGATGTAAAAGAACTAAAGAGAAAATTTCAAAGGACAACTCAAGTAGACTAAGTACAGTATAATGAAATGTATGAAGACTTAGAAAACCAAAAGAGAAGCACACTCACAGCATTTTTCAAGTTGAAAAAACTGAAGGAAAAATTCAGGCCTCAAGTTTCAATATTGAAGGCATCTATTGGCAGGATTCTAAGGAGTCCTGGTATGGTCCTATAGGATGAGCACTGGACTACTAACACAAGGTTGGTGGATCGAACCCACCAGTTGCTGCTCGGAAACCCTACACAAGGTTGCTATGAGTTAGAACTGACTCTACTGCACTTGACAACTATAATGAATGGGCAAAATATTGAATGATGTATGAAGCATCAAAAGAGGATGCTTCAATACTTTGTGAAGAAAGACCAGCAGGAAAAATCAGAAACAATAATGGCAGTATGATTGATTGCTACAAGAACAAGTAAACTGCTTGCCCGGGAGCCATCAAGGCAAGTGGTCGGGTCCCTTCAGAGCAAACTCCCTTCCAAGACTAAGACTCAAGGGGAATACACTAGCAGGCATGTGGTCTGGCTGGTGACCCCATTGGTCACCGATAAGGGGAAGAGGGGAAAAAACAGCAATGATGTTGGGAGCTAAGCCTGACCACATTCAATAGACTCCTGTGAACCCGGGAGGAGACCTGGATGGCCAGCAGTACTGCAAGACCCGGGGACTCCTGGGCCCAGAGGCAGTGACATGGCCACAGAGGACTAGAGTGGAGAGTGAAGTGTCCAAATGATATGAAGTGAGGGGAGATGCACAAGAACACCCATACTTGCAGATAGTACCCACTTGACCTGGCTTCAATGGCTGGATGATCAAAACTCGACTAGAAGAAGAAAGAAGAGGGAAGAAAAAGAAAAAAAGAGTAACTTGCTACAATTAAATGAACTTTACCTATACTTTTGGATGTAGTAGCTCAAAAAAGGGAACAAATCTTTACAGCAAGGATCACTCCCACCTCCTCAGAACACAGGGTTGACAGGATGGGCAACTTGGACATTGGCTACTGAAAATGGGGGGGAGGGGGGGGAGGTTACTATAAAGGCAAGAAGTGACTGGCTTACAAGCTTTCAAGAGGGAGCCTAGTTCCAGATGGGGCAGGGGTAGGTAGCATCTCCACTGAATGATTTCTAACCTGTTGGTACCGGGCTGGCAAAAGAAAATGGGGATATGACTCTTGCGGTACAATAGTGAATAATTGCCATGAGGACTGACTGTGAGGATCAGAAATGTAGAGGTAGATGTTTTTTGACAAAAGGAATGGAGTGACTGATTTTGCAGCCCAGAAGGGGAGGTCCCTGGAACCATCAAGTGAGAAGAATGGAGAGTGGGACCCTACCCAGAGAGGCAGTGACGCCAGGTATGGAGACAGAGATGATGACATGGACAGATGGAGTGGTTGGGGACACGGGACCCAGGGAGGGAGAGGGGCTGTCTGCTGACAGCTTGGGTGGAGTGGGTGGTGGGCCTGTGGGGTGTATCCTTTGGTTATTTGATGATGCGTGGAGGGGATTGTAATCATTGCAATGAAACGAAATATGATAGGATGAATGTAAAACTAATGTTCTCCCATGTAAACCCACATAATTCACAGTAAAAACTTAAAAAAAAAAAAAAAAAAAAAAGATGCTTCAATACCAAAAAGAATTGGCAGATGCTCTTCCATTTAAAAAGGTAGCACGTGATCAAGAATTGATGGTACTGAAGGAGGAAATCTAAGCTGCACTAAAGAACAAGGCTTCAGGAATCGATGGGATACAAATACAAATGTTTCAACTAACTGATACAGCACTGGGGGTGCTCACTTGTCTATGCCAAGAAATTTGGAAGACAGCTACCTGGCGAACTGATTGGAAGAGATCCATATTTGTGCCCAATTCCAAAATGGAATGCAATAATTATCAAACAATATTATTTAAAGTACATTTTTGCTGAAGATACTTAAAAAATGGTTGCAGCAGTTCACTGACTGGGAGCTGCCAGAAATGCAAACCAGAAACAGAAGATGACTTGGAATGAGGGTATCATTGCTGACTGTCAGATGGATCTTAGCTGAAAGTAGAGAATATTAGAAAGATGCTTCTTGTTGTTGTTAACTGTCAACAAGTCAGTTCTGACCCATAGTGATCCTGTATAGGGTTTCCAAGGAACAGCTGGTGAGCTCGAGCCACTGACCTTGTGGTTCCAACGGACCTTATAGTTCAGTGCTTTATCCCACCGCGCCACAACAGGACTCCAGAAAGATGTCCACTTGTGCTTTTTTGGCTATGAAAAAACATTTGATTGTGTGGATCATAACAGACTATAGATAACATTTTGAAGAATGGATATTCCAGGACTGCCTTTAAATAGAACAAGGGGGGTTTAATCAGGAAGGGTATGCACCAGGGTTGTATTCTTTCACCATAATTATTCTGTCTGTATGCTGATCATGGAAGCAGCAGTTAAGAAATCAAACGACGTACTGCATTAGGCAAATTTGCTGCACAAAACCTTTTTAAAGTGTTGAAGAGCAAAGATGTCAACTTGAGGACCAAGGTGTGCCTGCCAAGGTGTGCCTGCCAAGGTGTGCCTGACCTAAGCCATGGTATTTTCAATCATCTCATATGCATGCGAAAGCTGGACAGTGAGTAAATAAGGAAGACCGTAGAAGAATCAATCTTTTGAGTTATGGTGTTGGAGGAGAATATTGAAAGTGCCATGGGCTGCCAAAAGAACCAACAGATCTGTGTTGGAAGAGGTGTAGCCAGAGTGTTCCTTGGAAGCCAGGATGGCCAGACTTCGTCTCTCATACTTCGGACATATTGTCAGGAGAGACCAGTCACTGGAGAAGGATGTCATGTTTGGTAAGGTGGAGGGTCAGAGAAAAAGAGAAGACCCCCAGCAAGATGGATTGGCAAAGTGGCAGCATCGATGGTCTCAAGCGTGGCAACAATTGTGAGGTTGGCCCAGGACCGGACAGTGTTTTGTTCTGTTGTACATAGGGTTGCTATGAGTCGGTACCGACTCGATGGCACCTAACAACAACAATGCTGAGCAAATAATCTGAGAAGCTGGCTTCTATGAAGAAGAACATGGCATCAGGATTGGAGGAAGACTGATTAACAACCTGTGATATGCAGATGATACAAACCTTGCTTGCTGGAAAAGAAGAGGATTTGAAATACTTACTGATAAAGATCAAAGACTACAGCCTTCAATATGAATTGTATCTTAATGTAAAGAAAACAAACATCTTCACAACTGGGCCAGTAAATAACATCATGATAAATGGAGAAAATACTGAAGTTGTCAAAGACTTCACTTTACTTGTATCCACAATCAACGCTAAAGGAAGCAACAGTCAAGAAATCAAATGGCATATTGCATTAATCCAATTTGCTGACAAAAAGACCTTTTTAAAGTGTTGAAGATCAAAGATCTGAATCTGGGGACTAAGGTGCTATGCCTGACCCGAGCCATGGTATTTGCAATCGCCTCATGTGCATATGAAAGTTGGACAATGAATAAGGAAAACCTCAGAAGAATTGATGCATTTGAATTATGGTGTTGGTGAATAATATTGTAAGAAAATCAAATTTGTGTTGGAAGAAGGACAACTGGAATGCTCCTTAGAAGTGAGGATGGTGAGACTTCATCTCTCATACTTCAAATATGTTGTCAAGAGGGACCAATCTCTGCACAACAGAGAGTAATACTGCCTGGTCCTGCAGCATCCTCATATCATCCATATGAAGTAGGGTGTATTGTGCCCAATTTATAGATGAGATAGCTAAGAATTAGAGTTAAGAAACTTACCAAATGTCATATATGTAATGACATTTAGTCAAGGTGCTCTAGCTATGTTGTTGTTGTTAAGTGCCGTCGAGTCGGTTCCGACCCATAGCAACCCTGTACAGGGTTTGCGAGGGTGTAAATTTTTATGGGAGTAGAAAGCCTCATCTTTCTCCCGCGGAGCGGCTGGTAGTTTCGAACCGCTGACCTTAAGGTTCGCAGCCCGATTCGTAACCACTACGCTACCAGAGCTCTAGCTATAGAGGGCTTCAAAAAGTTTGAGAAAAAAATTCCATTTTTCCATGAAATTTTTGAAGCTCCCTTGGACCATGTTGTTACCCACCATGAAAGCAAGAGTCGTATCAAATAGTGTCATGCTTCTAGCTGTCTCTTTGCTTTCTCTACATAGTATCGATGCCAATGCCCCAGCCAGACTTCTCTGCTTTCTTGCCTTCTCTGATATGTTAGATGTGTAGCTGTTTCTCCGTAAACATGACAACCAAGGACCAAAGTAGACTCTGTTACAGCTTGAGGTTATCAGCAGCAACAAATTTTTTTCAGCAGCAACATTTTCTTACAACATTGTGTCTATTTATTTTCCCTCTGGATTAGCTGTCAGCACTGGAGGCTCAAGAACAAACTTTATTTTCTCTTGATTCTACCAGTATAGAGGTGTTACCTTTGTGTCTAGGAATCACTGCAAATGATTTGTCTTCCAATCTTCTGGGGACATATGGTGAAGAACTCAGCCATCTCGGTTGTGTCTGAGTCACATGATCCCTCAGAACCAAGAGATAAGGTGGAGCTTCACTGAATGGTAGAGCCAGTCAGCCAGATCAGTTAGCTGCTGGAAGTTACTCTGCAGTACAAAAAGATCAGGAGAGAGAACTGTGCCAAGGAAAAAGGCGGGGGTGGGTGGGAGGTGTGGTTCAGAGACGGGGATCATAGGTTCTTCTGTCTAGAAGGTTTAAGTAAGGCAAACAAGTCAGTGTAGATTGAACAGAAACCTAGAGGAGAAGTATTTAAGGCTAATTGGTCTACCTATAGGATGTCAAAGGCCAGAGTTAGGACTGCAAGTGTATTGAAAGCTAGAGGCATAGGGTTGCCATGGAGACTGATACCTGAAAAAGAAATGTCTCAGGCTGTATCAGAGATATCAGCTCAAAGGTTTTTAGGCTTTGTTTGGACAGCTTGTTCTAAAATTCTATCCAGAAAACACTGGCCAAGCTGGGCCAGATTTCTAACATAAGGGCCACTTGAAGGAACTCTAAAGGCAGTCAGGGAAGGGCTAAGAGAGAACCAAGCAATTTATATCTAAGTGCAGCTCAGAGTCAGCAATAAGCACATTGATAGGTTTCAGGTGGTTATATTTCCATTCATCAAAGAATCATACTATGTGGGCGTCTGAAGGGACTCTAAGAGGTCATTCTGGTCCAGCTCTCATATAAACCTTAGATTTAAAAAACAAAACTCTATTATCCACTTTTCTTAAAACTGTAAAGAGACTAGTATATTTGTTTCAGGGATAAGAGAGTATATTATATGTCTGTGAGCATCAGAAGGGAGAACTTCACTCATTCCCTTTCCCCTTACTCTGCCCAGCAAATAGGTTCAAATGTTAGAATTTGCTGCTGTTGTTCAGTGTCATCAAGTTGATTCTGACTCATATCAACACTGTGTAAGGTTTCTGATGAGTGGCTGGTGGATTTGAACTACCGCCTTTTGGTTCAAATCCAACTTGCTGTCCAGTGCTTACCCTACTACACCAGGACTCCATGAGCTCTCAACATCTAAATGGAAGAATAGATGATGAGAACTCATGGAGGTATATGGGACAGATTTCCAGGGTATAAGAGAGGAGGGAAAAAGGGGCCAGGCCAGAGGGAGTCATCCCTGCAGAAAAAGAGACATGGATTTTTATCTTGCTGTTAAGAGCACAAGTTATGAAATCTTAGACTTCAGTGTGGGAAAAGCAGAGTGTATCAGAAGTCATGAGAATTGGGTTTGCATCTCAGCCTGCCTCTGTGTGACCTTGGGTAAATCATTTCAGCTCTCTGGGTCTGTAAATTAGAAATAGTCCTATCTACACTACCTACTTGGAATCAATTGCCCCTTCCCTCTATGCCATTTGACTTGTTTTTTTCACAAAAGGAGTCCATCTATAGCCGTTGAGTGCTTTCCAACTCCTAGTGATGCTATAGGACAGAGTAGAATGGCCCCATAGGATATCCAAAGTTGCAAATGTTCATAGACTCACACTGTCACATATTTCTCCCATAGAGTGGCTGGTGGGTTCAAACAGTCAACCTTCTGATCTGCAGCCAAGTGCTTTAACCACTGTGCAACCAGGGCTCCTCCCAAAGGAGTCAAGTACAGTGAAACCTGTGTGAGTTGGAACATCTGCCTTGCTTTGATGGGTCTCATAAGTTTTCCAACTTGACAGGGTGTAGTCTAACCTCTCAAATATTTGCGTTTTCCTCTCCTCACAGGTTTCTGCATTACGCCTATCCCAGTTCTCACAGGTTTTACTGTATATTTCCCATTCATTGAGTCTGGGTTTTACCATGTAACATGGTTTGACAAACAGAATAATGTGTACGTTTTGAGTGTAGTCCTTAAGAGGCATGATGTATTTCCATTCACTCTTATGTTTCTGCCTTAACTATGAAAAGAACATGTCCATTTGTCCTAGAAGGACGAGAAACACAGGAAGCAGTAAGTCCCCCACCCCAGCCTGTCATAGACTCATGACCAAGTACAAGCTAGATCAGTCAAGCCCAGCAATCCTGCAGACCAATGAGAAATAATAAACGCTGTTTTAAACCAGTGAATTTTGGGGTGGTTTGGTACATACTAATAGCTTATTGTGCTTCCTGGTGTAGCACTGTGGATTAATGTGCTGGACTGCAAAGTCAGTTTAAACCACAAGGTGGGTAGTTCAAGTTCACCAGCCACTCCTCAAAATCCCTATACAGGGTTGCTATGGGTTGGAACCGATGTGACGGGACTTAACAACAACAACAACAATTTATTGATACACTACCTAATAGAGGTAGTATGGGTCTTCCATAAATTCATGAAAAAATGGAATTAAAAGATAATGGAATTTCCCCACAAACTTTCTGAAGCTCCCTCATTTATGAGAGTACTTTTTCAAAATATCTGAATCTATACAAATAAAATGGATGGCTCTGAGGGTGCCTATGTAGCTTGAAGGCCAGGAGTGCTAGGATACAGTGGAATTTGGTTTTGTTCTGCTACTGAAGGTTTTAATTGAAAGAGTCATCTTCGCTACACAAAAATCAGGCACATTAAGTTCTAAGGTTCCACTTCAGTGACCTCATCCTGAAGCCGTAGCTGCCCACTGAGACCCCCTGTTCAGGCACTTAAGGAAGGTGAGTTACAATAGAGCCTAGAGCAAAAGAAGGAAACAGAAAAAGGATGGATTAATGAGAAGACTTCTTCAGTTTAATCAGAACAGTATGCCAACAGCTCTTTACTCTGCCTCTTCAAATACTTGTTCTGTTCATTGAATCAGCCATAATATTCACTGGTGCTGGTGTTGGTGGAGTATTGTGGGTTGTGGCTGGCAGGCTTGCTGGGTAATAATTCTGTCAGCAGTCGATTCCAACCAACTGTCTCTGAGAATTCCAAAAGCTAAACACAGGAAAACCACACCAACCACAGGCCTCATTAACCAATAAACCCTTGATAGGAAGCAGGATCTCACACGGCTGTTTCTGGTACAAAACTCCCCCACAGGAGGAGGACAATTGTAGTTAAAAATCCCATTGGACTCAATAAAGATGCTCCTATCCTTCACAATTTACTTCTGAGTTTGTATCAGGCCAGTATTTTTATCAATAAATATCGGAAGGGATACTTAGAAGAACTTGGCAAGAAGAGTATACATACATGAAAGAACAAAGGCAGAAGTATTTTGAGAAATAATATTAACTGGGCTCATTGGAACAGAGAATAAATTATTTACACTGGTTTAGGGCAGACTCGGCCATTTAAGAGAGGGAGGAACAGCCATCTGCTGCTTCAGTTACAAGCGACCAGTTTACATGTCAAATGTCAAGGCTTGAACCATAGTCAAAAATCTGAATCACAACCAGATACAGCCCTAGAAAGTTCTACCTTGGAGTCTATAAAGGAAAAACAACTATGTTCTCTCTTTATTGGCAGCTTGGATTACTTGTAGTTCTTACTTTATGTCCAAAGGGAGTTCTGTCCTTTAGAGGGTGAGAAGCAAGCAATTTTAAAGTACTTTATTTTCTCACCATTTCCCTTGTGAAATTCATCTCTCATAGGCCCGCCCTGGGCAAGGGAGAGTCTCTATGGTAGGTAAATTCCCTTATTACCCTAGTACCTATCTACCTTCAGTATATCCAATTAACCAATTTAGTATTCTTCTTATCACAAAACTGAAATACGAAGGGGCTTCTAAAAGTTTGTGGGAAAAATTGATTAACTGGTAATTCCATTTGTCCATGAACTTTTTGAAGCCCTTTCATATATGTCTTTTGGTCAATTTCCTTATTACCATTCTACCAACCCCCAATTACATAGAGTCTTCCCCATCCATCTTCCCCACATGTTGTCATTCCTTCCAATTTGTTTTTTCTTCTGGAGCATCTCTTGATTCATCCTGATGTTTTCCCTTTCCACTACTCTGCCCTAGACTAGGCTCTCTTTCCATGTGCTTTTGTTACTGTTGTTGTTAAGTGCCGCCGAGTTGGTTCCAACCCATAGCGACTCTGTATAGGGTTTCCGAGGAGCAACTGATGAGCTTGAACCACCAACCATATGGCTCAAATGACTTTGCAGTCCAGCGCCACAGCGCCACACCAGCACTTGTTGTTGTTGTGTGCCATGAAGTCGGTTCCGACTCATAGCAGCCCTGTACAGGGTTTCCGAGGCTGTAAATTGTTACGGGAGCAGAAAGCCTCATCTTTCTCCCATGGAACAGCCTTCAAGTCAGTTCCAACTCATAACAACCCCAGGCACAACAGAATGAAATACTGTCCAGTCCTGGGCCATTCTCACAATTGTTTTTACATTTGAACCCGTTGCTGCTGCCACTGAGTCAACCCATCTCCGGGCTCTTCCTGTTTTTCACTGACCCTCCACTTTACCAAATATGATGTCCTTTTCCAGGGACTGGTGCCTTCTAACAATATGTCCAAAGAATGAGAGATAAAATCTACACATCCTGTATCCCAGAGCTCTGTTGTTCCAAAGTTGAGCATGCATCACTATTTACCTCTGTCCCACTAGGCCATGCAAACCTGTCTCAGTGTTCCCCTATCTTGTTCTTCTGCCTCCTCCTCCCTTCTTGTATTGCCCTCCCCAACACCCAAAATAAACCCCCCACCCCAGCCCCATTGTGGTTACCTTATATTCCATTAGTTCTACCCTCCATTAAGACAGTCTATTTTATCCAGTAATCTACCTGACCTTCCCACCACCTGGATCTCTGTGTTTACCTTCTTTCACATTGTAATTGTTTTGATTATACACTGACCTCCCAGATCCTCTGTTCTTATAATTTGATTCTGTTCCTGACTCTTCCATTTGTCGACTGGGTTCAGGTTGATGCTGCCATGTATGTCATTCTGTAGTTGTTATGTGTTCTTGTTGGTTCTCAGTCCACAGAACTTCCTTCAGGATGTTTTTCATAGCAGGGTTGGGTTTGGCAAAATCCTTTAGCTTCTGTTTATCCTGGAATGTTTTAATTACCCCATCGTATTTGATTGACAGCTTTGCTGGGTAGAGGATTCTTGGTTGGCAGTTGTTTTTTTGTTTTTTTTCTTTCAGGGTTTTATATATGTCTCCCCACTGCCTTCTTGACTGCATGGTTTCTGTTGAGAGATCCAAACTTAATCTGATTTACTTGCCTTTGTATGTTACACTTCTCTTTCCCCTAGCTGCTTTCAGGATTCTGTCCTTATCTTTGATTTTGGAGAGCTTGATTATGATATGTCTTGGTGATTGTCTTTTAGGGTCTATCCTTCCTGGGGTTCGTTGACCTTCTTGAATGCTTATCTTTTCACTTTTCAGGATTTTAGAGAAATTTTCTTCCAGAAGCTCTTCAACTATCTCCTCTGTGGACTTGTGTGATTCTTCCTGTTCCAGAATGCCGATAATTCTTAACTTCTTCCTTTTCATGTTGTCCAACATGAATCTTAGGCCTTCTTCAGATTATTTTAGTCTTTTTTGTGCTTGCTCTTCTATCTTAGTCATGTTGAGAGATTTCTCTTCTAGCTCACTAGTTCTGCTTCTATTTCTTCAATTCTACTCCTTTGCCCTTTCAGTGTATTGTCTGTTTCTGATATTCTATTATTAATCGTTTGAACCTCTTTCTGTAGGTTTTGAATTGTTTCCAATTCTGTATCTATCTTATTTGATTGTTCCTGTAGCACTTTCCTGACTTCTTCCTTATTTTTCTCAACTCCATTGTAGAGTGTTTTGATCTATTTTATCATCGTTTTTCTGAATTCCTTCTCAGGAATTTCCAAAGCCTGCCCATCTTCCGGTATGGAGTGTAGGTCCACTTCTAGCTCATTTGCCTCAGTCACTTTATCTCGTTTCTGGAAATGTACTGATATGGTCATCTGTTTCTGTTTTGGGGGCATATTCAGGAGTTATCTGTGGCCTTAATACTTAGATGGGTGTGTATTTTGATATTTTTTATGCTTTCTGATTGCCTCCAGGTAGATGTGATCAGGAGATGGGCTTCCATTTTCACTCTTTTTCCTGAGAAATTTCAAGATGCCACTGTTGGTCATTGTGATGTAACTCAGGATTTAATTTTCAGCCTATTTCCTTTTTAGTCTTCCTGTCCTGCTCCACAATACCTGTTCAGGCCTATTTCCTAGTGTTAAACAGTTCAGGGCCAGCTGTGGCCGTTTTGCACTGCTGTTTGGTTTTATGTGGAAACTGGCCCTTTAAATTTTGAGGAGATCTGTGTGCATGCGTAGTAGAACCCTCCAGGAGTGGGGGTGGGGTTTCCACTTGCTCAGGCACCCCCTCTAGTCACCAGAATGGAGGTGCACAGACAGCGAGAGACCAATGAACAGATACCAAAAAAAAAAAAAAAAGAGGGTCCACACATTTATCTCTGCAGTTCTGTCAAGCATCCATGCTGCTCTGATCCTTCCCTGGCTTGGTCTCTCCCAAGATGGTGGCTCCGGGAGCAGCTGAGCATCTTGAATTAGAAAGCACTGAATTTCTTGCTTCTGCTACAAATTGCCCTAGGTGTAAGCCTTCCAACCTTCTAAATATTCTTTTACATGTAGCTCAGAGTTCTGGCACCATCCCCTGAGCCTGCTTGATCCGGTATTCTGTGTTTTTGATGACAGAGTGCCTCATTGCACTTCTACCCGATCCACCATCTTGTTTGTTCTCCAGTGTATCATACTTAAAATATTGCTTACTGTAACTGCCTGTAAGCATCCTGGCCTCTAGATTTTTCCTAATTTTCTTCATGTTGCATTCAGGTCACCTTCCTCAGCCTCCATTTTGAAAAAATCAGTTCATTCCCCCCATCTTTACAAGAAGTGAGAATGACTTCTGGTTTCCTGTGGTATCAAAGCCTCTGTGTGGCAGCCCCATTACTCTAACTTTACCCCCTGTGCCAACCACCAACTTCAGGCTGGCACCTCAAACACTATTTCCCACCTTTTGGACTTTGCTCAAACCATTTTCTTTGGCTGGAATGCTTCTAAAAGACCACCTCAACTCTTGTTACTACTCCATGTATGTATAACTAGCCTCAAGTTTCTATCTTTGCATGAATATTTCTGCAATAATACTAATGAATAGAAGCCTAATTAAAAAACAAACAACAAAAGCAAGAGCAGCAGGATTCCAGTGTTCTTATTGCTAAATTATTGGTGGCTTCCTCATCAATGCCTTCATTCCACCCATCCCTCCATTTCTATTTCAATGTGTTGTTGTTGTTAAATGCCTTCAAGTCTATTTCAATGGGACTGCTGCTGTGGCACTGCGGGTTACTTCCCTGGACTGCAAGATCACTTTGAACTGTAAGGTGGGTGGTCCAAGGTCACCAATCACTCTTTGGAAACCCTATACAGGGTTGCTATGGGTCAGAACCAACTCCATGGCACTTAACAACAACTTTAATTCAGAACAGTACTGTGACCTCTATCTGTCAGTGGCTCTCAGTCTTGGCTGCACTTTAAAATTACTCAGAGTGTTTTTAAAATTCAGAATACCCAGGATGTATACTAAATCAATTAAATTAAAACTTCTGGAAGTAGTGAGTCCTAGGTATCAATATTTTTAATATTATTCCATGCAATTCAAAGGTTGAATACCACCAATCAGATGATCATTTTGCCTTCTTGACAGTTACCCCCACCTCTTGTTTCTATCATCCATTACATACTTTATTGCTGTCTGAATGGCATTTCCCTACTCAAAATCTTTCAGTCAAACAGAGAGACATATGAGGGGGCCTTCAAAGAGTTTGTGAAAAAAATCCATTATCATTTAATCCCATTTTTCCCCAAAATTTTTGAAGCCCCCTTATATATGCTAAATGAAATGGGCAAACAAGTTGGAGAAGAATATATTCGTTGATGTTGTTAGGTGCTATTGCATTGGTTCTGACTCGTAGTGACCCTATGTAAACAGAATATCTGATCCTGCGCCATCCTCACAATTGTTATGTTTGAGCCCACGGTTGTTGCCATTGTGTCAATTCATCTTGTTGAGAGACTTTCTTTTCCTTTCTCTCTACTTTGTTAAGCCTGATGTACTTCTCCAGGGACCAGTCCTTACAAAGATTAAAGACTACAGCCTTCACCATGGATTATACTTCAATGTAAACAAACAAAAATCCAAATCCTTACAACTGGACTAATAAGCAACATCATGATAACAGTGAAAATAATGAATTTCAAGGATTTCATTTCACTTGGATCTGTGATCAACACCCATAGAATCAACAGTAAAGGAATTAGATGACATATTGCACTGGACAAATGTGCTATAAAAGACCTCTTTAAAGTATTCAAATGCAAAAATGTCATCTTGAGGACTAAGGAGCATCTGAACCAAGCCATGGTATTTATAATAGATTCATATGCATGTGAAAGTTAGACAATGACTAAGGAAGACCAAAGGAAAATGGATGCCTCTTAATTATGATGTTGGCGATGAATATTGACATTACCATGGACCACCAGAAGATGAACAAATCTATCTTGAAAGTACAGCTATATTTCTCCGTAAAAGCCAGGATGGCAAGACTTTATCTCCTACTTTGGACATGTTATCAGGAAGGGTGAGTCCTTGGAGAAGGATATCATGCATGGTAAAGCGTAAGGTGAGCCAAAAAACAAGGCAGACCCTCAAGGAGATGGACTGACAAAGAGTGGCTACAACATTGGGCTCAAACTGTGAGCATGGCGTAGAACATGAAGTGTTTTGTTCTATTGTACACTGGGTCATTATGAGTCAGAACCGACTTGACAGTACTTATCAGCAACAATTTTCTATTTCCACAAGTTTACCAGCTTAGATTGGGCAGCTTAAAATAATGCAAATTTATCATTTGACAGTTTCCATAAGCCAGGAGTCTGTGCACAGTTGAGCTGGGCATTCTGCTCATGATTTCTTACTAGGATGAAATAACAATATCAGCCACGGCTGTGATTCAAGCAGAACTTGGTTCCTTACAGCTGTAGGACCAAGAACCCTGTAGGACCAAGAGCCCAGCTGGCTGCCAGCTGGGGTGGGGAGTATCAGCATCTAGTGGCTGCCCAAAGGTCTGAGCCATATCACTTTCTTACAACATATTAACAACTTCTTCATAACCATCTAGAGAGTCTCATAAAATGTAATGTAAGTGGAGCAGTAACTATCTCATCATCTTTGCCATGTAACATCATTTAATTCTATGATATTCACAAGTCCTGTCTACAAATAAGGGGAAGGAATGTATGCAGGGCTTATTGGCAGGGAGTCCCTGGATGGCACAAATGGTTAATCTCTGGGTTACTACATGAAAGGCCGGCAGCTCAAATCCACCTAGAGGAGCCTCAGAAGAAAGACCTGCTGATCTGCTTCCAAAACATCACAACCATGAAAAACTCCATTGGAGCTTTTGTGTGTGTGTGGTTTTTTTTTATTTTGTTTGTTTTCATAGGCAGAGAGGAGAAATACTGCCTACCACAATATAGAATGTATTTGAGGGAGCTTCAAAAAATTTGTGGAAAACTCCCATTATCTTTCTTTTTGCCTGTTAAAGATACTTTATTAAAACCACAGAATGAACGCACATGTCCCTCATGTATTCCCATTACCAAACAGTCCATTTTATACACACTTTTGTTTGTTGTATCTCTTTGACTGCAAACCCCACAATGGAGCATCATTTATCTCATTTCCTTCCTGTGTTTCCTGTTTCCATTCCTCTTTCTATACGCTTACCAGTTAATATCACTATAGTTCAAATTTACTCACTAATCACCAAAGCCAGTGATAATGAAATTGAAGAATTCTACCAAAAGCTTCAGTCATGAACTAATCAAACATGCAATCAAGATATATTGATAATTACTGGTGATTGGAATACAAAGGTTGGAAACAAAGAGTCAGTAGTTGGAAAATAAGGCCTTGGTGACACAATTGCTGCTGAAGATCACATGATAGAATTCTGAACGACCAATGGCTTCATTGCAAATACCTTTTTCAACAACATAAAAGACAAGTATACAAATGGACTTCTGGTATGGCGCTGTAGTATCAGCACTGGACTATGAATCATAAGGCTGGCAGTCCAAACGCACCAGCTGCTCCTCGGCAACCCTATCCAGGGTCTTTATGAGTCGGAATCAATTCAATGGCACACAACAACATACACATGGACCTCACCATGTGGAATACCAAGAAATCAAATTGACTACATCTTTGGGAAGAGACAATGGAATGGCTCCATACCATCAGCCAAAACTGAAAAAAACTGAACAAGTCCACGAGAATCAAAATATGACCTTAAACACATCCTACCTGAATTTAGAGATCATCTCAAGAACAGATTTGATGCATTAGACCAGAAGTGTTGTGGGATGACATCAAGAGCATCGTACAGGAAGAAAGCAAAAGCTTATTAAGAAGACAAGATAAAAGGAAAAGAACAAAATGGATATCAGAAGAGATTCTGAAAGTTGCTCCCTAGCATAGAGATGCTAAAGCAAATGGAAGAAATGAGGAGGTAAAAGAGCTGAAAAGAAAATTGCAAAAGGAAGCTCTAGAAGACAAAATAAAATATTATAAGAAAATGTGCAAAGACCTGGAGTTAGAAAACCAAAAGAGAAGAACACGCTCAGTATTTCTCAAGCTGAAAGAACTAAAGAAAAAACTGAAGCCTTGACTTGAAATATTGATGGATTCTAAAGGCAAAATTTTGAAGGATTCAGAAAGTGTCAAAAGAAGATGGAAGGAATATGCAGAGCCACTGTGGTCGATGTTCAACCATTTCAAGAGGTAGCATAATGATCAAGAGCCAATGCTAATGAAGGAAGAAGTCCAAGGTGCACTGAAGGCACTGGAAAAGAACAAGGCTCTGGGAATTGATGGAATACAAACTGAAATCTTTCAATATACTGATGAAGCACTGGAGGCACTCACTCATTGATGCCAAGAAAGTTGGAAGGCTGATTGGAAGAGATCCATATTTGAGCCCATTTCAAAGAGATGTGACCCAGCAGGATGGGGAGATCATCGGCCAATATCATTAATATCACATGCAAGTGAAATTTTGCTAAAGATAATTATAAAACAGCTGCAAAGGTACACTGACAGGACACTGCCAGAGATTCAAATCAGATTCAGAAGAGGATGTGGAATGAAGGATATTATTGCTGATGTCAGATGGATCTTGGCTGAAAGCAGAGAATACCAGAAAGATGTTTACCTGTGTTTTATTGACTATGTGGATCATGACAAGCTGTGGATAACATTGTGGTGGTGAATGACTATTCTGGAACACTTAATTGTGATCATGAAGAACGTGTACATAGACCAAGAGACAGTCATTTGAACAGAACAAGGAGGCAATGAATGGTTTAAAATCAGGAAACGTGTGTGCCAGGGCTGAGATATTTCACCATACTTATTCAATCTGTATGCTGAGCAAATAATCGAGAAACTGGATTATATGAAAAGAATGTTGCATAAGGATTAGAGGAAGACTTATTAACAACCTGCGATATGCAGATGGTACAACCTTACTTGCTGAAAGTGAAGAGGACTTAAAATACTTACTGATGAAGATCCAAGACCACAGCCTTCAGTATGGGTTGCATGTCAATGTAAAGAAATAAAAAAATCCTCACCACTGGAAGAATAAATAACATCAAATTAAATGGAGCACAGAGTGAAGTTGTCAAAGACTTCATTTTGCTGGGATCCACTATCAACTCTCATGGAAGCAGCAGTCAGGAAATCAAATGACTTCATCTCTCATACTTCAGACATATTATCAGGAAGGACCAGTACCTGGAAAAGGACATCACGGTAGGTAAAGTGGATGGTCAATGAAAAAGAGGAAGACCCCCAACATGATGGATTGGCATAGTTGCAACAGCACTACGCTCAAGCGTAATAATGAACGTGTAGGTGGTATAGGACAGGAATTTCATTCTGTTCTGAACTGGGCCACTATGATTCAGAACCAACTTGACAGCACTTAAAACCAGCAATGACCTAGTAGTCCTATTCTTTCTTCTCTTGGACTTAATCTGAGCAGTTGACTATTTTCTCTTAAAAAAACCTTTATGCTCTTTAAGGGCAATCACAATATTTGATCCAGCTCTGCATTCTATCTATTATCTAGTGTGATGTTTGGTATATAAAGTAGCATTAATGATAGAAGCCATATCATAGGAATTTTCTAAGGAACCGACGAAAACAAAGAAAAACACTTGGCATGGTATCTGGTACCTAGTAAGGTCTCAGTAAATAATTATTTTCATGTAACTGAAGGAGATACCTATCTTTTTATTAATAGAAATGTCACTTTTTCTACATCCATTTGGCCACTACCATTCTACTATTAGAACTTTATTCTGTTCATCTCTTCCCAGCATCTTCTTTTGTAATATGTCACAACAGGGCAGCAAACATGGGCTATTCTGTTTCCTTGATATGGTTGATGGCATCTAAGGAAACCTGCCACAGATGTAAAAACTCTGTGAGACCGCTGCCCAGAGGAGACAAGGCAATTGGGATAAGGAGGGGGTGGAGGCTGTAATTCATAATCGAAGGGAACTAGTATAGTAGAGTGGTATATTAGTTGCCTAGAGCTGTTGTAACCAATAATCACAAACTGGACAGTTGAAAACAACAGAAATTTCTATAGTGTCTCACAGTTCTGGAGGCTAGAAACCTACACTTAGGTCAGCAGATCTCTGATCTCTCCAAAGGTTCTAGGGGAAGAGTCTTTTCTTTATCTATCAGATTTTTGTAGACCCAATTGTTCCTTGGATTGTAGATTCATCCATATCTACATCTTCTGTCTCTCTGTGTCTCTTCTCCTTGTATAAGAACACCTGTCCTATTCTGGTGTATGACCTCGTGGTAACTGATAACATCTTTAAAGACCTCATGGTAATTGATAACATCTTTAGAGACCTGATTTCCAAACAAGGTCAAGAACTTCAACATAAATTTTGGGAAGCACAATTCAATCCATAACAATTGGGAACACTGGAATTGAAATTTCTAAGGTAGAAATCCAAAGAATGCCACATAGGACTTCAGAAGGAAAACCACTATGTAGGGCTGAGATGGGGAAAGGAGTACTAAAGAGTGAAGCTTTGAATTTTAAGCCCAAAACATAGCCTTTGCAGTAGAAAATTCCCCATCCAAAGCCACAGACACTAAATAGAAAGTAAATGCTCCATATTAAACAGGGTAATGCCACTAATGATGCCTACCAGACCATTTCTCCAAAACACTGGGTTCCTCCTATTTGGATTTCTTTGTAATGATATATGTGTATGTTAATTCTAAGTGAGGAAATTTCGTTTGTGATTTCTGAAGAATTGAATTTATTCAAGGAAAACAACCATCCTTTATGACAAATTTCTTCTTGAATTATGCCAATCAGATTATGAGAGGCAAAGAAAAAAATCACATTTTCCAGACCTGAGCTTAAAAGGAACCCCCATAGCACACTCTCTGTTTAGCTTTCTGTCCTTGTCAGTGAGGCACACGAGAGAGCATTGCCAACCCCTACCAGGCTCCCTGGGAAATTCAGGCTGGCCTTTACCCCACCAAATGCCATACTGAATTAGCATTCAGTTAGTAAACAGGTACATGAGATTCTGGACCTGGATTCGGAGCCACACATTTTTATTTCCTCTGTCCATGTAACAATCGGTCACCACATTGCTGAGAGATACCACTTTATGTTCCAAAGAAAGAGCTGTAATATTAAGAGCTACCATTTATTTAGGACTTCTGATGTTCACTGTGGATCAGCATTGGACTGCGAACCACAAGGTCGACAGTTCAAACCCACCAGCAAAACCTGATACTGGGTCGCTATGAGTTGGAACTGACTTGACAGCATTTAACAATAACAACAACAACCATTTACTTAGCATCTACTGTGTGTCAGTCAGATGAATTCCTGGTGTGACACTGTAGGATAAGCACTGGACTGTTAACCATAAGGTCAGCGGTTCAAACCCAATAGCCATTCCTAGAAAATCCTATGTATATAGAGGGTCGCTATGAGTCTGAAGTGACTCAACAGTGCTTAACAACTAACAACATGTTTAAGATGGTGGAACCCTGGTAGCACATTGGTTAAAGCATATGGCTGCTAACCAAAAGATTGTAGGTTCAAAGTAACCAACAGTTTCATGGGAAAAAGATGTGGCAGTATGCTTTTGTAATGATTTACAACGTTGGAAACTCGAGAGCCAGTTCTACTCTCTGATAAGGTCTCTCTGAGTCAGAATTGACTTGATGGCAGTGAGTTTGTTTTTTTGGTTTATGTGCTAATTACTTTACATGTATGATCTCAATTAATCCTCACAACAATTAACCCCCACAACAACTTCAACAACTAGGTACTCTTATCTCTATGTAAAGAGTGAGGGCATTTGAAGAAAGCAAAACAGAAGGCTGGACAATTACAAGTATTTCCTTTCACTAACCCTCTAGATGAACTCAGGCCCTAACCACTTGGTTCAGGACACCCTTAAGCAATGTTTTCCTATTTCTAAAATAAGTGACTATTCTTTAGAAGATGATACAACCTTGCTTGCTGAAAGTGAAGAGGACTTGAAACATTTACTTATGAAGATCAAAGAGCATCTCGATGTCAGGAAAACAAAAATCCTCACCACTGGACCAATAAACAACATTCTTATCAACAGAGAAAAGATTGAAGTTGTCAAGGACTTCATTCTTCTTGGATCAACTATGAACACTCACGGAAGCAGCAGTCAAGAAATCAATAATCTGCTGCACAAGACCTTTTTAAAGTGTTGAAGAGCAAAGATGTCAGCTTGAGGACGGACTAAGGTGTGCCTGACCCAAGCCATGGTATTTTCAATAACCTCATATGGATGCGAAAGCTGGATGGTGAATAAGGAAGATCGTAGAAGAATTGATGCCTTTGAGTTGTGGTGTTGGAGGAGAATACTGAAAGTGCCATGGGCTGCCAAAAGAACCAATAGATCTGTTTTGGAAGAAGTGCAGCCAGAGTGCTCCTTGGAGGCCAGGATGGCTAAGCTTCATCTCTTATACTTTGGACATATTGTCAGGAGGGAACAGTCGCTGGAAAAGGATGTCATGCTGGGTAAGATGGAGGGTCAGAGAAAAAGAGGAAGACCCCCAATGAGATGGATCAGCCAGGTGGCATCATTGATGGCATCGAGTGTGGCGGTGGTAGTGAGGTTGGCCCAGGATCAGATATTGTTTCGTTCTGCTGTGCATGGGGTCTCTATGAGTCGGTTCCGACTCGATGGCACCTGACAACAACAACAACATTCTTTAGATAACATATGAGAAGTGACTGCCGCTAAACTAATCAGTGGCATGGGGAATTAGCTCACTGGAATGGAATCAGAAAACCGAGGGCTCCAGCTTCTAAGCTGCTATGTACCCTCAGACAAAGTCCCTTGCCTTTCTGGAGCTCTGTTTTGTCATCTGTAGCTTGAGAGGGTTGGAGTAGATTAATGACTTGCATTAATTGAAAACTATGGAAACTTTGTTCAAGCAAAATCTTACAGCAACCCAAAGGAGCACCACTGAATGACATGGGGAAGAGAGGCAAGCAGGGCAGGAAGGCAGCCTCAGAGGCTGGAGGGTCTACAGTTTGCAAACAGTTAAACTAGGTGATAAATAAAGGTCCACCTCAGCTCTAATATTCTACAGCTCATAAGCTAGACCATTTAGCCTTAGATTTTGCAGTATATTTCTCCCTTCACCAAGGAAAAAATAGAACATCTTTCAAGACATTCCTTGCTAGTCTCATATTTCTGCTCCAGTATCTAGCTCAATGCTGAACACATAATAGGTGTGTGCTTACTGCTTCACAGAGAATGTTTACCCTGGGATAGCACCTCAAGATGAACATCCACCTTTGGCAATAAGGTGACCCTATAAAGTTCTCGAAGGGGAGGAGTCTCAAAAGCTAGCCTTCTGTTCTCTCCAGTACCTAAAGCTGACTCTGTGGGATCTGACATCTTTGATTACAGGGAACAGCAGGACACAGACCTTTATAGATGGAGCACTTAAGAAAGCCTTTCAAATCTACCATGACAATGGCAAACAAAGTGACAGGAATGTATTGGACATGGGCTTCCAAGAAAAGAAAAAAAAAAGTGGACTTGGGAAGAAGATGTTGTTGTTGTTGTTAAGTGCTACAGAGTTGGTTCCAACACACAGTGACCCTTGTATTGGGTTTCCAAAGAGCAGTTGGTGGAGTCTGAACTGCCAACCTTGTGGTCTGCAGTCCAGTGCTATTCCTACAGTGCCACACCAGAGGATGGAGGTTCTTTAACAGTGGGAGTTGGGGTGAGGAAGGTCGTAGGATACCAATTTGCTGTTGAAAAGATGTTTTACTGACAGACGTCAGCGTGTGAAGAAGGGCCACACTTGAGAAATATAAGTGAGATGAGAAAGCCCAAAATACAAAGGCAGAAAGAATTATAACATGTTCAATAAGATTTAGTGTTATATTTATTGATTTGTTAATACTACTTGATTGCCCTGCTCCACTGGTAGAGGACAGGCCATTCTTGTACTTGCAATTTAATCCACTGAAAAGAAAGCTACAAAGACTTAAAACTAAATTGTCCTTTTGTATTTTACTTGGTGAAACACTCAAGGAGTTTTTTTATTTTCTTATAGAACACACACACACACACACAAACCAACTCTTTGATTTGCCTTATCTGGGGCAATTCACTATTTGGATGCAGACACTTCACAGATCTGGAATAAACCAGTTCAAAGCATGTTATGCCTTGCAAATCAATAATAATAATAATAAAATGGTATCAGAAAGACAGGCACTGAGCTAACAAATGTTTGCAATTTACAGTCTTAAAAGTAACTGCCAGTTCAAGTTCTCACCCCAGTCTTGGTTAATGAAGATTACTCCAAATAAATGGAAAACAAGTTCTAGCTCTTAGAGTTCACAAGACAGCAAATTTCAAACAAACCCCCAAGGCTACCAAAGGCTTATTTCTCACTTTCACCTGAAAAACAATTTAACCTCTCAATGTCCATTTTCTCATTTTGCAAACACCTACCCAACCCCAGGAGTTCTCTCCCCTTTTACATCAACTCTCAATCCATACACTAAGATAGGGCCCAGCAGGTCAGTGACTGTGTTTATTGAATCGACTCCATTGTGACCTCTGTGGATAGGTTCACAGTAGGAAAGTCCAAGGAGCAAGAGTCTTTCCCTGAGGTCACAATCTGGGGGTCCAAATCATCACTGGAATTTCCATCTCAACCTCTTCGAACAAAGCATACCTGTGAGTTGCTAATTTGCTATACAAACACCCCATAAATGTTATATATATATTGTTGTTGTTGTTAAGTGCCGTTGAGTCAGTTCCGACCCATAGCGACCCTGTACAGGGTTTCCGAGGGTGTAAATCTTTACGGGAGTAGAAAGCCTCATCTTTCTCCCGTGGAGCGGCTGGTAGTTTCGAACCGCTGACCTTAAAGTTTGCAGCCTGATTCGTAACCACTACGCTACCAGAGCTCCTTATTTATTTATGTATTTATTTATTATTTAAATCATTCTTACAAGACCTGCAGAAAAAGCAGCAGACTGTTTGGCTGTTTGAATTTCAAGCAAGTTGTTTGCTTTGAAGACATCAAGGAAAGAAAAGTCAGTCCTTTCTAGGACTAAAACTCAAAGAGAACCCATGAGCAGTATAGTATGCTCACTGGTGACCACCTGGATCTACTTGTGAGTAGAAGTGGGGGAAATACAGTAATGAAGACATGGGCTGAGTTTGGCTATGTTCCACTGGCACCCATTGACTTTGAGATGAGAGCAAGAAGAGGAAGTGCTGGCTGGTCTGAAGTTTAGGAAGATGTATGAACTCCTGAGCCCATGGGCACTGACCAAGCACTTGAGGGTTAAGGCTGAGAGTGAAGCGGCCATATGGTCTGAAGTGCAGGGAGGTGTGTGTGAACTCCCAAACTTGCAGCTAATATACATTTGAGCTACTTTAGAAAGCTAGCTGATCAGAACTTGAACTGAGGAAGATAAAGATGTTTGATACCGAGAACAAGTGCCAGTTGCTACAATTTGATGAACTAGACTTTTGACTGGTGAACTAGACTTCTGACTATGAATGAAGTAATTAAAAATTCCAACTGGAATGGAAGGATTCTTCATATCAAGAACAACCTTGTTTCCTCAGTGTACTGAGTTGATAGGGATGAGAAATTTAGATACTGGCTATCAAAAATGGAAGGGGGTGTGTTACAAAGGCATGAAGTGTCTGGCTTACAAGCTTTCACGTGTGTGTTTAGTTACAGAGTGAGGGGAGTAGGGTAGAATCCCCACAGAATAGTTTCCTTTTTTCCCAAATTGATCTGGTGAAAGGGGATGGGGAATGATGTTGATAGGATTTTATGACTCAATTGTGAACAATTATTAGCAGGATTGTGATAGTCACAACTGTAATTGTAGAAGATGTGTAACTAAAAGGGGGAGTAGTTAATCTTTCATTTCAGGAACAGATGATCCAAGGACCCTCAAGAAGGAAGAGCATGAGTGGAGCGTGAAATTCCCTACCTAGAAAAGTGGTGACAGCAGAGATGGTGGCTGTGTGCCTGTGGACAGTAGGCTGTCTGGCAGAATGTGCCCTTTGGACATTTAAATGAATATCTATTTGTTTGTTTTGTAAGTAAACATCAAATATTTTTGCCTTGTTCACTGGTGAAATATAAGATGTAAATGGGGAACCATAGGTAGGAAGTAGGATAAATGTTGTTGCAGGGAAGGGATGTAATCATTGAGATGCAATAAAGTGTACAGTTTGCTGAATGTAGAGCTCTGATCTTGTCTGCAAACCTTCACCCAATTCCCAATAAAAAGTTAAAAAAAAATCATTCTTCTTGTTTACTTGGTGTAAAGAATTATAATGGTGGTGATGTTGACGTTAGTGAAATAGTATGATTACAGGAAGAAAAAGTTTATATGGGGGTTGTTGTTGCTAGGTGCCATTAAATTGGGTGTGGCTTATAGTGACCCAATGCACAGCAGAACGTAATACTGCCTGCCTGGTCCTGCACTATTCTCACAATTGTTATCTTTGAGCCTACTGTTGCTGCCACAGTGTCAAACCATCTCATTGAGGGTCTTGCTGTTTTTTGCTGACCCTCCCCTTTACTGTGCATGATGTCCTTCTGCAGGGATTGGTCCCTCCTGACAACATGTCCAAAGTACACAAGAAGATGTCTCAGTATGCTTATTTCTAAGGAGTATTCTGGCTGTACTTCTTCCAACACAGATTTGTTTGTTCTTCTGGTAGTCCATGGTACTTCCAATATTCTTCTCCGACACCATAATTCCAGTGCATCAATTTTTCTAAGGCCTTTCTTATTCTTGAACACTTTAAAGCAGTCTTGTGCAGGAGATTTGCCTAAAGCAACACATCATTTGATTTCTTTACTGCTTCCATGAGTGTTGATTGTGGAGCCAAGTGAAATGAAGCCTTTGAACAACTTCAATAGTTTCTCCAATTATCATGATGTTATTTATTGGTCTAGTTGTGAGGATTTTTGTTTTCTTTACATTGAGATGCAGCACATACGAAAGGCTGTAGTCTTTGATCGTCATCAGTATTTCAAGTCCTCTTCACTTCCAACAAGGTTGTGTCATCAGCATATCTGCATAGGTTGTTAATGGGTCTTCCTCCAATCCTGATGCTACATTCTTCTTTATATAATACAGCTTCTCGAATTATGTGCTCTATATGCAGATTGAATAACTATACAGGGTTGTTGTTAAGTACCATAGAGTGGTTAGCAGTCCAGTGCTTATCCTACAAATCCACACTTGGACAGGGGGATATAAATATCACATTACAATATCTGAGCAGAAGGTTGTTAAAGCAATCAAAGCCATTAGCAGCTGGAAAGTTCCCAAGCCCTGATTTCCTGCAGATTTTTTGGTCTGGGTTGTTCAAGATAGCACATAGAGCTAGTGTAAATACTCTGTAGTAATACTCCATCAGCCAGCTAATACTCTTGGTTTATATGGCACCTTGAAAGAACTGCCTTTCCCAGCAATGCTTTCTTGCCTAATAATAACAAACCACCTACTATCCTTGAAGGGGTCCTGGTGGGGTGTTGTAGGATAAGCACTGGAATGAAAGGTCAGTTTGAACCACAGGGTTGGCCATTGAATCTCACCAGTCACTCCTCGGAAACCCTGTACAGGGTAACTATGAGTCGGAACTGACTTGATGGCACTTAACAACAAGTATCCTTGAAAAAAATGGCAGTTTAGTAATTTGAGAGTAAGTAACAGTACCACCAAAAACAATGAAAGACTTTTAAAAATAACCAAAGAGTTTTAACAATCAGGTGATTTGAGATTTAGGAATTGTATGACCAACCAAAAGAAAGTCTGAGTAGAAGTTAGATGGTCCATACAAAAGATTATGTGTATCATCTGTCAAATCTTTCTACACCAGAAAGAAGGTACTGGATTCCAAGGTATGTAATACGGATGCCCACATGATAGGAGATCAAATGACTTGTGGATTTCAGCTGCAGGTGTTAGTGACTTTATTAGGAAAGAAAGAACGAGAGCTGCTTCAGGTCTAGGGTATAATAAACACAATGAGTTGCCCTGCTTTCTTGGCTAGGATAAACATAGGCATATGTCAAACAAAACGTAAAATGCCACCTCTGGCTTTGTGTCATTGATTGGACAAATGGAGCAACTTTGGCAGTTTGTTTGAGATAAGCTCAGAATTATACAGAGGCGTGAGAGCTGGAAGTCAAAACACCTTAAGCCAGATTACTCAGATTTTAAATTTCTGGGTATCAAAAACACTGAGCTGCAGCCTCATTCATATTATTACAAGCCAGGGGTCAGTTTATTCAAACTGGATCCGGAGCTCTTAAGCACTATGAGATGGCACTGAATTTAAGATGTCATGGCTAATTATCCCCCTATTTCAATGCTTCCATTCCTCATGGATAGAACAGGACACATAAACACCCAGAATAAAACTTTCGAGTCTTGATCTCACTTTCAGATGAGTGTGATCCTAGGACTAAGTTCTGGAAAAAAGGATATAAACAAAAATGATGTCATCTGTTTCTAAGCTGTACCTTTACATGAAGAGGTTATTGTTCCCTGGTTTCCCACCCAACTGGTTGTGATACAGATTTGATGTCTGGAGCTAGAACAACCATTTGGACCAAAATTAGAAACCATATGTTGAGAATGGTGAAGCAATAAGACAGAAGGAACCTAGGTAGGTCCCTGGAGATCATGGAGCGTCCACATAAGCCCTCAACTTAACAAACTGACTTTTAAATCATCTCAGACATTGCATTTTTTCATCTGTAGAATATTGGGTCTTTTTCATGTTTTTCATGTCTTTACTTAGCATGCTCAATCTTTTCTCTAGGTTCTTGAAAAGTAGTTTTAATGTCTTTGTCAACTAATTTTATCATGGTGTTTTATCTGGATAGGTTTGGTAAACTGGTTTTTCTTCTCATTACAGGTCACATTCTTCTATTCTTTGAATGTGTACGTCATTTTTAATTGGATGTCAAATGTAAATTTTATCTTGTTTGTTGTTTTTGTTGTTAAGTGCTGTTGAGTCTGTTCCAACTCATAGCGACCCTGTACAGGGTTTCCAAGGAGTGGCTGTTGAATTTGAACCACTGACCTTGCAGTTCAAACCAAACTTCCAGTCCATTGCATTAACCCCACAGCGCCACACCAGGACTCTTGTGAGGTGCTGGATTTTTTTTTTTTTTTTTTTTTTAGTTTATATTGTGAATTGGGTGATAGTTTACATGGGAGAACATTAGTTTTACATTCATCCTATCGTATTTCTATTTCGTTTCATTGCCATGGTTACAATCCCCTCCATGCATCATCAAACAACCAAAGGGTACAACCCGCAAGTCTGCCCACCCCCCCGCCGGCTGTCAGCACACTGCCCCTCTCCCTCCCTGAGTCCAGGGTCCCCAGCCGCTCCATCTCTCCATGTGGTCATCTCTGCCTCCATCTCTGGCATTGCCACTTCTCTGGATAGGGTCCCACACTCCGCTCTTCTCCCTTGGTGGTCCCAGGGTCCTCTGCTCCTGGACTGCAAGATCAACCACTCCCCTCCTTTTGTTACAAAACGTCTACCTTTACATTTGCTACACTTAACAATCAGTCCTAATGGTTACCTAGAAATAATCTTGTGTTTTGCTTTAGGACACAGTTAAGTTACTTGGAGACAGTTTGAACAACTCAAGACTTGTTATTTTAAGTCTTGTTAGGCAGGTTCAGAGAAGCCTTGATCTGGGGCAAGACCCTTCTGAGTACTTTCTGTGATGCACTGTATATTATAAAGTTTTCCACTATGGCTGATGAAAACAGGAACGATACCCAACCATGTGGGTTCTCCAAGGATTGTTCCTTCTGTTCCTTTTGAGTGGTTCTTTTCTGGTTAGTTTCCTCATTGTTGTTGTTGTTAAGTGCCATACAGTCGGTTCTGACCCATAGCAACCCTATATAGGGCTTCCAAGGAGCGGCTGATGAACTTGAACTGCTAATCTTGAGGTTCAAATCAACTTTGCAGTCTAGTGCATTAGCCCGCAGTACCACACCAAAACTCCTGGAGTTTCCTCTTACACATGTACTAATCATTCAATGGTCAGCTAAATTTGGCAGGGGGTGCTCCTCCACAGATCTCTGGAGTTCAAGACTCTGTCTGTAGGATAAAGCACTGGACGTCAAGGGCCGTTTGACCCACAGGTTGGTGGTTCAAATGGACTAGCTTTGAACCTTATAACGGTCTCTATGAGTCGGAATCGACTTGACTTGATGGCATTTAACAACAACTTCTTGAATAATCTGTCCTTCAAATTCTAGCTGCATTGTAATCCCCAGACTCCTAGCTCCATCTCATCATTACAAGGAGTCTGTTTGGCTGCCTGTTCCCTGTGTCACTGCCTGGAATCTCTCTCTAGACAGTAAGTCGGGCAATCATAGGACTCGGCCTTTGTTCTCAGAGTTTTTGGTTTCCCGGGATCCAATGTCTGAAATCCATTGTTTTCATTTTGTCTGTATTTGTTTTGTTTTGTTTTTCCAGGCAGGAGGGTATATCTAGTCCCTGTGACATCATCTTGACCAGAAGTGGGGATTTTTACAACCGAAAGAAAATAATTATTATTTTAAGTTGTTGTTATTTGGGTGTTTTCTGTCATTTGCAGCCAATTCTAATTCTAACAAACATGGGCCGGATCCTTCATTTATTTAGAATAGTTTTTGATTTTAATATTGAGAAGCTAAGATCTCTCGAATACCCAGAGATTTAAATAGCATCCGAGTATGATCAAATGCCTGGAAGAAAACTGAAAACCCTGTTGTTTCCATGAAATGTGTGGCGCTAAAGCAGCCAAATTAATTCCAGCTGGTGCCAGTTGACTAAAGCACATTTTCCATTTAGTATGATTAATGTTTATTCCTGTAGACCATAGTTCCAATTGGACAGACACATTTATTTAACAAATGTTTCTTGAGCACCTACTGTAACCTAGACACTAGCCTAAGTTCTGGAGATACAGGGATGTACAGACTGGAGACCAATCCTCCACCATCAGTTCTCAGTGTAGAGAAATAACCGTTAAGGTCCTTTGTTGTGTGAATAGCTCAGGAATTTGACTAAGAGGCTTAGGGACTTTTCTTTCTTTCTTTTTTTAATTTACTTTTTTTCTCTTTTAATTAGGGATAATGCCTTTCAACTCAGTTCTGCAATAGCCAAGTAATTTAGACTTTTGGCATAAAGAAATATCCTGGAATAGGAGAGTTACACAAGCACAAAGTTCTGCTGGTCTGATTATAATGGAGGAAGCTATTGGACACCGCCTAACCAAATGACTAAGCTTAACTTTACCAATAATGAGGAAAACAACACCATGTTCCTCATGAAGTGAGGCACTGAGGACATAACACCATCGAGTCAATGCCAACTCAGAGTGAACCTGTATAGGGTTTCTGAGGCTTGTAAATATCTGTGGGAGTAGAAATCCTCATCTTTCTCCCTCAGAGCAGCTGGTGGTTTCCAACCCCGACCTTGTGGTTAGCAATCCAGTGCTTATCCTACAGAGTCACAGCACTCCCAAGCTGAATACATACATAAACAATGATTTGACAAATCTGACTTGAGAGAAGTTCTGCAAAACTGTCCTGGATTCTTCAAAATGTCAATGTAATCAAAGACAAATGAAAAAGAAGATTGAGGCTGGGGAACTGTTCTGGATTAAAGGAGACCAAAAAGATTGACAAGTCAATGCAATGCATAGTCCTTTATTATACTGTGAGAACAATAGAACAAACCTATAAGGAAACTACTGGGACAACTGGGGAAGACTTTTTCCTGCATGATTAGCTATCATACCAATGTTATATTTCCTGAGTGCTATGACTATATTGTAGCTGCACGGGAGATTCATACTCAAGTATTTAGTGGTAAAGAATCTGCCATTAGTGGGTTCATCAAGTAGCCCTCAAACCACTTAGAAAAAAATATAGACAAAGATCACCTCAATGCTGGAACGTATGAACAGCAACTTTTCTTCAGTTTTGAATGTTCCAAAATCAAAGGTTGGCAAGAAAATGAAACGGAGACAAGTAACAAAGCAAAACAAAACTCTTTCTCTAATCCCTGTTGTAAGTGCTTTAGGCTTAATAAGAGGTTTTATAAGCCATAAAACCAGGACTTGCAAACTGCACTAGACGCTCCGTAGTTCCTCTGGGTCTCCCCTTAACCTGACCCAGTCTCCGGAATCTCTTAACCTACTGCCTGTACTTGCTTCATCTTCCCTTTTCACTTATTAAAACCAGACTGTTGTGGAGTAGGCTCTTGGTGACCCCATGCATACACACAATGCTGCCTTGTCCTGCACGGTATTCATGATGGGTTGGGGATTGGATCATTATGCTTCATAGGGTTTTCATTGGCAGATTTTCCAAAGTAGATCACCAACCAGATCTTTCTTCCTAGTCTGTCTTAGTTTGGAAAGTCTGCTGAACCTGAGTCTCGAGCACTGAAGGCAAGAATTCTACCTCTTCCCTGAGTGTTGTTTTTAAGTGCCATCCAGAGTCCAGTCAGTTTCAATCCTGTACAGGATCTCCAAGGAGTGGCTGTTGGGTTTGAACCATCTACCTTTTGGTTAGCAATCCAGTGCTTATCCTACAGCGCCACACCACGACTCCCCTGCCTGATTTGAGTGAAAGTTTACAAAACATTCAACAATTCATACACATTTTGTTTCATGCATTGGTTGCAACCCACACAATGTAACAGCATTCTTTCTACTTCCTTCCTGTCATTTCCATTTTTCCTTCATTCCTGCCTCTTACCCATTATCTCTGGGCAAATGCTGACCTTTTGATCTTGTATGTTAAGGCTCACCCTATGTTGTTGCTGTCATTGTTAAGTGCCGTGTAGTAGGTTCCGACTCATAACGACCCTGTATAGGGTTTCTGAGGAGTAGTTGGTGGGTTTAAACAGCTGGCCTTGTGCTTCACAGTCCAGTGCTGATCCTACAGCACCACACCAGGCCTTGCGGTTCAAACAGACCTTGTGGTCCAGTGCATTATCTATACCACAGTGCCACACCATCATGAGTCCTATAGATCTGTCTCATGTTTGGCTGAAAGTTGAGCCAAGGAGGTGAGTTTAGTTGCAGATCTGAAGAAAGTCTGACTAAGGGTCACAGTCCCAGAGGTTCCACCTGGTGAATCTAGTCTATTTTATGATTGTTGAGTTTTGTTCTACATTTTCCTCCTATTCAATGCAGGACCTTCTATTGTGATCCCCTTTCAGAGTGGTCAGCAGTGGCAGCTGGGTACCATGATGCTTTATTGATGATTGGGTCATGGAGGCTGAGGCTTGCAAGGTCCATTAGTCCTTTGGACTAATTGCTTCTATGGATCTTGGATTTTCTTTTCTCTTCTTTGCTCTGGATGGGGAATAGTGCCCATGCATTAATTCTCACTGAATTTATATAAACTCAGGAAAACAATGGAATAAAAATTAGGATTCTGATTCCAGTGGTGTGCTGTAGTTGACCTGCACTTGTTTGTACTGGCTCATCGAAGCCAATTATATTGAAACCTGTGAAAGTCAAAATGAGACTGGATTAACTAGTTTTTACTGGTCTCACAGTTTTCTGCTTTTGGTAGGGTACATTCTTTTCATTTTTTTTTTTTTTTAATTATGACGGCAATTAACATCCCTTAAAATCCCAACAACAAAACTCTCAGCCATCGAGTCAATTCTGACTCATAACAACCCCCCTATTCCTCGGCTGTAATTCTTCGTGGAAGTCTACTGCCTCATCTTTCTCTCACAGAGAAGCTGGTGGATTTGAACAACTGATCTTTCTCTTTGCAGTCCAGTATGTTACAGATCAGCACACCATTGACTTGAACCCTTAGTCTTAGGGGTGCTTTGAAGGCACTGTGGTTTCACTCTTTCTAAAAAATCCTGAAGTTCTCTGAGGTTCGTTAACAAGAAATCTCATAGACAGAAAGTTTCTTGGTAGTCTTTATTTAGCTCAAGAGAGTGCGTACGGTGCAGTGAATCATTTAATGTCTCTTCTAGCCATGGTGGTGGTAGTGTGTCATGGAGTCGGTTCTGACTCATAGTGACCCTGTTTAGGTTGCTATGAGTCAAAATTGACTCCATGGCTGAGGGTTTTGTTGTTGGGTTCTTAAATTTTCAGGGTTTTTGAAGCTGTCAATCTTTACGGGAGCAGAAAGCCTCATCTTTCTCCTGAAGAATGGCTGGTAGTTTCGAACTGCTGACCTTGAGGTAAGCAGCCCGACTCGTAACCACGACGCTACCAGAGCTCCTTCCAGCCATAGTGTTTGTAATTTCTCACCAAATGACTTTGTCCTGATGGATCTGAGTAAGAGAAGGTGGGAGAAGATGCTGATAGATTATATGATTCCATTGTGAGTGATTGTTACAGGGCTAACAATGATAAAAACTTAGAACTATTGTGGGTATGAAATGAATCATCTCAGAAGCAAGAGGAATCATGTAACATCAAGGAAAAGACCCAGGAGTGGAATACATCCTGTGGGTCCTGAGATTCCTGCACACTGAACCTCCTTGACCCAGGGACAGAAAGTTGGGACCCCAGAGGAGTAACAGAGGAGCACCAGACAGAGCAGTGGGCTTTCCAGCCCATTGAGCAAATAAAGCTGAGTGCGTGACTTTTGGCAGGATGCTCATTTGTGAAGTGGGGTATGCCTCCAGACACTTAATTGGGGAGCTACATTTGCTGACCCAGGAAGCTAGAACTGAACGCTTTGGGGCTGAGGCTTATAGTGGAGTGGAGTGCCCTTTGGGCATTTATCAGCACCCCAAATGGAACTATGTAACACTGCTGGGGCTAAGGTGCTTGTGGTTGAGAGGTCAAGGACCAGAGAGAGAGAGGTGTGTCTGTGAGCATGGTTAAGGAGCGGCTGTCCTGACTGGAAGAATGATGCCCTGAGCATTTCTGACCCTGATCTTTAATCTGTTAACTTCCCATAACTGGTGTTAAACTCTGTGTGGTGTCTGAATTTTGTGTGACCATTGCGATGCATTATTAAACCTAGCTGAGTAGAAAGGACTATGGGAGGAATAGTTGTATGGTTTTTACAGTAGGCCTTGACTAAACTGAAGATGTTGTTGGTGTTATTACGTGCCATGGAGTCGATTCCGACTCATAGCGACCCTGTACAGGGTTTCTGAGGCTGTAAATCTTTACAGGAGCAGAAAGCTTCATCTTTCTTCCACAGAACAGCTAGTAGTTTCGAGATGCTGACCTTGCTGTTCACAGCCCGATTCGTAATCACTATGCTACCAGAGCTCCTTAAACTGAAGATAGGAGATAAGAAAAAGATAGCCTATAGTACAAAAAGAAAGAAAGAAAGAAAAAAGTTCTGCCCTCATATTTAAAAAAGGCTTCTCGGTGGGTGACAATTTAATGAAGTGAAAAAGAGTGCCAGGATCAGGAGACAAACTGTCACTTAGTGGAACTTTAAACTTTAAGACAGGCACTTAGCCTCTCTGAATCACAATTTTCTCATTTGCAAAATAGATGTATGAGGGGGCTTCAAAAAGCTCATGGAAAAAATCCATTATCTCATAATTCCATTTTTCCTTGTATTTTTGAAGTCCCCTCATGTGATTAATGGGGAGCATAGTGGTTCCATATGATAAACACTGGACTGCAAACCACAAGGACTGTGGTTTGAGCTAGCCAGCCACTCTCCACAGGAGAAAGTTGATGCTTTCTGTTCCCGTGAAAATTTAAAGCATAGGAAACCCTATACATAGTTGCCATGAGTTGGAACTGACTCCATGACACTTAACAACATGTGACTAGAATTTTCCATCTCATATGATTGTTATTAGGTGACATTTGTTTTTGTTGTTGTTATGTGCCATCGAGTCGGTATCGACTCATAGCAACCTTTTGCACAGCAGAACAAAACACTGCCTGATCCTGGGCCAACCTCACAACTGTTGCCACACTTGAGTCCATCGATGCTGCCACTCAGCTAATCCATCTCGTTGGGGGTCTTCCTCTTTTTCTCTGACCCTCCACCTTACCAAACATGGTATCCTTCTCCAGCGACTGGTCCCTACTCACAATATGTCCGAAGCATGAGAGACAAAGTTTGACCATCTTGGCCTCCAAGGAGCACTCTGGCTGCACTTCTTCCAAAACGGATCTACTGGTTCTTTTGGCAGCCCATGGCACTTTCAATATTCTCCTCCAACACCATAACTCAAAAGCATCAATTCTTCTACGGTCTTCCTTATTCACTGTCCAGTTTTCACATGCATATGAGGTTATTGAAAATACCATGGCTTGGGTCAGGCGCACCTTCGTCCTCAAGCTGACATCTTTGCTCTTCAACACTTTAAAAAGGTCTTGTGCAGCAGATTTGCCTAATACAACACGTCATTTGATTTCTTGACTGCTGCTTCCATGAGTGTTGATAGTCGATCCAAGACGAAAAAAGTCCTTGACAACTTCAATCTTTTCTCTGTTGATAAGAATGTGGTTTATTGGTCCAGTGGTGAGGATTTTTGCTTTCTTTACATTGAGATGTAATCCATACCGTGGAACTCTCAAATTTATTTTCAAGTTGAGGCAACCCCATATGATCATAAAAGCAAACACTTATTTAATGGAAGCCCTGGTCTTGTGCTGTGGGATAAAGCACTGGACCAAATGTCAGTTTGAACCACAAGGGTGGCAGTTCAAACTCACCAGCTGCTCCTTGGAAACTATTACACGGTAGCTACGAGTTAGAACCAACTCCACGGCTCTTAACAACCACAACAACATTTAATGAGTACTTACTAGAATTCTACTGTGCCAAAAATACTGTAATACATGTTGTAATTGTTGTTTTTAAGTGCTGTCGAGTCGGTTCTAACCCATAGCCAGCCTGTATAGAGCTTCTGAGGAGGCGCTGGTAAGCTTGAACCATGGACCTTGTGGTTCAAACTGAATACCACACCAGGACTCCTAGTGCAGATTTACTGTTACTGATAGTCCCTTGTACTTGTGAATTAATGCTTGACAACAGGGATTAACAACCCTGTAATCAAGCAAGGTAAGTGTTTACATCCTTAAGGAAGCCTCAAATGAAGTGCCTTGCTAATAAACGAAGAGCAGGGAGTAGATAGTCTCTAAGGCCTTTGAACTTCCAGGTTAGTGCTCTGCTACCATGTGGCTTTGGTCCTGACACAACCCATCTCTTGTCTGTTTCTTCTTTATCTGAAGAGCACAAAGGGCCTTCCAACTTAAATTTATGTCTTGAGTCTGGGGGGTGACTCGTTAATCCCAGTTAGCCTGGGATTTTCACAGTTTTAGCACGAAAAGTCCCACATTCTGGGAAACAGCTTGGGCCAGGGCAAACTGGGCCAGTTGGTCTCCCTACATGAATTTGCCCTCTCATTCATATAGCAGAACCTGGCTCCAGTCACACCCTTCAGCTCTCATTAACACTATATTAACAGGTACTTTCTCAGTCTCCTTTGTGGGCTCCTATTGTGGTGCTGTGGGACAATGCACTACACCACAAGGTCGGTTTGAACCACGAAGTTGGAGGTTCAAGTTCACCAGCTGCTCCTTGAAATCCCTACTTAGGGTTGGTATGAGTCAGAACTGACTTGATGGCACTTAACAACAACAACAACAACACTATTCCTCTGTCCAACACATCTCTACCTCCTGGTGATAACCAACTGATAAGTTTTTGGTATATGCCCTTTGTCTTTTTTTTTTTTAATGGGTTAATATTATAATTATTATTATAAAATCATGATCATACTGTAAAAATACTTGTTTCCCATATTTTTACTTAACATCATAAGCATGTTCCCAAGTTATTAAACATTCATTCTTCAAAGAAGCATAATTTCAATGGCTGTCCATTATTTCAATGGCTGTCCCCTATTTTGGACTCTTGGTGCGGCGCTGTAATTACTGGACTGTGAACCACAAGGTCAGTGGCTCAAACCCACCAGCTGTTCCTCGGAAACCCTATACAGGGTCACTATGAGTCAGAATTGACTCAATGGCATTTAAACAACAACAACAACATTTAAGGACATTTAAGCATTTCACATAGTTCTCCCTTTTTTGTTTTTATTGTTACAAATAAAGTTTTCATGAATAGCCTCAATATAAATCTTTCTTTACTGCTTTATTTCCTTTAATAAAATTCCTAAGAGTAGAATTACTGGGTCAAAGGCGATTAAAAAAACTTTTTAAGGCTATTGATACATACAGCCAAAATGCAGAGAGGATTAATTGGGAAAGTAAGTTGCCAGTATTAATTTTGGAGACACATTTGGAAATGGTTTGAACAATATCCTGATGATTATGCAGTTTTATTTTATAAATGGATCTATGGAGAACTTAGGTTACTTTGAAAAGCACTTTAAAGCTAAACTCTAAGAATGTGAACAAAATTATTAATGAAATGTTTAATCAATGTGTATTATTTATTGCCAACAGCATTTTAGATTTAGATAAAAGAGATGATTCAGCAGAAGTCCCTTTTACAATCATTGTGTAGAGGATACCCATGCTCATTATAAAGCATGTGGCTTAATTTTATAATTTAATGTTATTCTGTTGTTATTGTTGTTAAAGTGTCCTTGAGTCAGTTCCAACTCATAGCGACCCTATTTAGGGTTTCCAAGGAGTGACTGGTGAGTTTGAACCACTGACCTTGTGGTTCAAACAGACCTTGTGGTCAAGTACTTATTCTACAGCACCATAGGAGTCTTGGACTGCTATCCAAAAGGTCTGCGGTTGAGCTCATCAGCCGCTTCACGCAAACCCTATACATGGTCACTATGAGTCAGAACCAACTTGATGGCACTTAACAACAACAACAATTATGGAGTCCTGGTGTGGTGCTGTGGGGTAAACACTGGATTGCTAACCGAAAGATCTACGGTTCAATCCATCAGCCGCTCCAAGTAACCCTATACAGAGTCTCTGTGAGTCAGAACCAACTATTTAACTACAACTATTATTATGTCTTTGCTAATATAAAATTTGTTACACTTTTAACTTCTAATGAGGCTTTCTACTCCCGTAAGGATTTACACCCTTGGAAACCCTGTACAGGGTCGCTATGGGTCGGAACCGACTCGACGGCACTGAACAACAACATTATTATGTCTTTGCTAATATAAAATTTGTTACACTTTTAACTTCTAACTTATTTGACACATTGGCCTTACTTAGTCTTACATGTTATTGTTGTGTGTCATCCTTCTATAGGGTTTCTAAGAGCAGCAGGTAGGTTTGAGCCACCGACCTTGCAGTTAGCAGTCCAGTGACTATCTAAAACATAGCTCCAATCATAACATTGGTTTACAGAAAGTAGTCTTCTCTGAATGCCATTTCCAGGATTGCGGTTACAGTAAAAAGTAGGCAATTCTTATACCCTTATTCTTTCATCTTTCCATTAGCTACTAACCAAAACAAACCAAATTCACTGCCACCTAGTTGATTCTGACTCAGAGAGACCTGAAATTGGCTTTCAGAGACGGTAAGTCTTTATGGGAGCGGCACCTTCATCTTTCTCCCATGGGGCCAGTGAGGGGTTGGAACCACTGATCTTGTCGTTAGCAATCTAGTGTTTATCCTACAGCTTATCTTACAGCACTCCTGGCCACTGTTGTTAAGTACCATTGAGTAGCAGTCCTGTGCTTATCCTATAGTGCCATACCAGGACCCCTACTAGAGGAGCAAAAACACTGTGAGGTAGCTCACAGAATATCTCCATCCTCCAAAGGGACCCATGGGTGCTCAACAGACCACCCACTAAACACTATCTTCATTCTTGAGCTTTGTCCTCCTAATGCTATTTCTAAAGCACCCAGATGCTATCCTTAGGGATAAAAAAAAAAAAAAAATGGGATTATATTCCTTAGAAGAATGGCAGCTATTTAAGGGAGAAAGATCCATCTCTTCTTGCTTTTTGCATTTCCCTTTATTGATTTGAGAAACCAAAACCAAGTCTGTTGCTTTTCAAGTCAATTCGGACTCATGGAGACCTCAGAGTAGAACTGAGCTCCATAAAATTTTATGGAAGCAGATCACCAAGCTTTTCTTCTGTGATGTCTCTGGATAGATCTGAATTGTCAACCTAAAGATTAGTAGCAGAGAGCACACCATTTGCACAAGCCAGGGATCACGAGAAGGAGATAAGACACTTATAAAGGTAGGGGTGATACGAACTGTTAGTTTATTTGTGGCCGCTGAAAACTAGGAACATATGCAGTAATCAAGATAAAATCTCCAGACTACAACTATGGGATAAAGTGAACTTGTGTACAGCATCAAGAGAAATGAAACCCTGAAAAATCATTGTAGTAATATTCAACTTAGAATTAGTCTTGGCCGTTTACCAATGGTATCAGCCCCACACCTAAGATGGCTTACTCTTGCCCTCATCACACTGTGGAAAATGACTCCCACTTCAGTAACTCTCTGACTAAACAGAAGCTTAGCTTTATGGCCAGGACTACTTCATTTTTGGGTTTGGGTTCCAAGTGTGTGACCCACAATGCTGTAGTATGTTTGGGGCACCGTTGTTATAATGGTTGAGGGGATGTATGTTGGAGCCAGAAAGATCTGAGTTAAAATCGCAGTTTCACTACTTTTAGCTATATGATCCCAGGTTTCCTTATTTATAAAAATGGAGAGGAAAATACTACTTCCCCTCATGAGATTTTTCTAAGAATTAAATGAGATCATTAAACCCTTAGCAAGATGTGTGGTGTAAGGTAAGCACTTCATTAATGGTAACTATTTAAGGAGAATTATTTAAGGAGCACTAAGGTAGAGTACTGGTATGGTGCTGTGGGTTAACGTGCTGGACTGCAACATCACTTTGAACTGCAAGGTTGTCAGTTCAAGCTCACCAGCTGCTTCTCAGAAACCTATATAGGGTTGCTAAGGGTGGGAACAAACTTGATGGCACTTAACAACAACCACAAGGTTGTGTGGCACTGTGAGTTAATATGTTGGACTGCAAGATCGGTTTAGACGGCAAAGCCGGTGGTTTAAGCTCACCACTTGCTCCTCAGAAACCCTCTACAAGGCCACTATGCATCAGAACCAACTCAATGGTACTTAACAACAAGGTTGGCAGTTCAAACTCACCAGCTGCTCCTCGGAAACCCTATACAGGATCGTTTTGAGCTAGAACTGACTTGATGGCTTGATGTGTCTGACCCAAACCAAGGTATTTTCAGTAGCTTCATAAGCATGTGAAAATTGGACAGTGAATAAAGAAGACCGTAGAAGAATTGATGCATTTGAGTTATGGTACTGGAGAAGAATATTAAAAGTACTGTGGACTGCTAGAAGAACAAACAAATCTATCTTGGAAGAAGTACAACCAGAATGTTCCTTTGAAGTCAGAATGGCGAGACGTCATCTCTTAATACTTTGGACGTTATTACTTGGAGGGACCAGTCCCTGGAAAAGGATACCATGCTTGGTAAAGTGGAGGATCATCAAAAAAGAGGAAGACCCACATTAAGAGATGAATTGGCACAGTGGCAGAAACAATGACTGTGATGATGGTACAGGACCAGGTCGTATTTCATTCTGCAGGGCATAAGGTCTCTATGAGTAGGAACTGACTTGAAGGCACCTAACGACAACATTTAAGGCACTCTGGTGGCACTGTAGGATAAGGACTGGACTGCCAGTCACATGGTTGATTAGATCAAACCACCAGCAGCTTCTGCAGGAGAAAGATAAGGTTGTCGACTCCAGGAACATTTTACAGTCTTGGAAACCCTATATAGGGTCACAATGGGTCAGAATTGACTCGATGGCAGTGAATTTGGTTTGGGTTTTGTTTTTTTATGGAGCTCTGGTGACACAACAGTTAAGCACTTGGCTGTCTTAAAGATCAGCAGTTTGAACCCACCAGTTGTTCAATGGGACAAGAGATTTGGCAAGTCTGCTCTTATTAAGATCACAGCCTAGGAAACTCTCTGTCATATAGGGTTGCTCTGCGCATGAATCAACTTGATGGCGCACAACAACAATATTACTATTATCAGGAGTCCCTGGGTGGCACAAATGGTTACTAACCAAGAGGTTAGCTTTTGAGTCCATCCACAGGTACCTCTGAAGAAAAGTCTGGAAAAATACTTCAGCAAGATCACAGTCATTGAAAATTATGGAACACAGTTCTATTCCACCACACATGGGGTCACTATGAATCAAACTCCAAGTTTGAGTCTCTGATATTTGATTTTAGACTGCATATGGGTAGCCTGATTTTTAAACCGCTGCTATCCGCTCACCTTACCCATACTTGGGTTGAATATTGAAATCTGTTTAAATCCTAAATTGATAATCTGACTTAAAATGTATATTCCAAACTACCACCCCAACCTGCTAACTCTAAAATGGCCCATGGGTTTCCACTCGAACCGGTATTTGAGCCTTTGGCCTCTCTACTAAACCACCTGGGTTTCCCAGGACACCCAATCTAAAGCTAGGTCAGTTCCCAATTGACCCGGAACAAGTCCTGATTATGTAAAGTATCCTACAGATGAAGTGAAGTTTTGCTTATTGATGACAGCAGGGGAGTTGAATGTAGATTCTTAAAGAGAGAAATGAAGGGAGGGAAGTAGCCAGAGATTTAATGCCCAAAGTGATGATTAGGCTTTTAGCAGATTAAACTGGCAAGAATGTGCAGAAACTATTTAACTTGATCGGTATACTTCCTGGCATAGTATCATGAAGTTCCCTGCTTAACTAATGCTTTTTATTAAAACTTGCCTTGTGAGCAGGCAGTCTAGGTAGATTCTAGGCCATGTAACTTGATGGCTGTTCTATAGTTCCCCATTGTACCCATTCAATGATGCCACCACACTAACTATTGTTATTTCTGAGCACACATGCACTATATTTCAAGGCACTGCATTAAACACTTAGCATGTATGAGGCGGTTTCCAAAGGTTTGTGGAAAAATTCCATTATTTTCATTTTTCTCTCTTCAGCTATTTAATTTATCCATCAATGGCAGTCCAATGACATATGAGGGGACTTCAAAAAAAAAACTGGTGGAAAAATGCAAGTAAAGGATAATGGAATTTTTCTATGACCTTTTGAAGCCCCCTTATACATGCTTTGTTGTTGTTGTTGTTGTTAAGTGCCATCGAGTCGGATCCGACCCATAGCGTTAGTGCTTTGAAATATACTACTGTTATTCCCACTTTGGAGCCCTGGTATGGTGCTTTAGGATAAGCACAGGGGTGCTAACCGCAAGGTCGGTGGTTCAAACCCGTAAGTAGCTTCTGGGAAACCCTATCCAAGGTCACTATGACTTGGAACCGACTCGACAGCAATTAACAACAACAACAAATCTGAGGAAACTGAAGTTTACAAGTGTTAACTGCCCAGAGTAACATATTTTGCATTGGGAAACCAGAATAGAATCTAAAACCCAAATTTCAAGTCAAAATTTTCTTCATCATTATATTAAATAGGGTGGTGCAAGGGCTAACGTGACCAGCTGCTAACTGAATCCACCCAGAGGCTCTTTGGAAAAAAGGACTTGTGATCTACCTTCAGAAAGTTGTTGCTGTTGTTGTTGTTAAGTGCCGTCGAATCGGTCCCAACTCATAGCGACCCTATATAGGGTTTCCAGGGAGTGGCTGGTGAGTTTGAGCCACCAACCTTGCAGTTGAAACCAACCTTGTGGTCCAGTGCTTATCCTACAGCACCACATCAGGACTCCTGAAAGGTCACAGACAATGCAAAGCTATGGTGCACATTTCTACTCTGGACTCATGGGGTCACCACAAATCACAATCAACTCTAAGAAAACTGGGTATGTAAATAATGATTTACTATTGTGTGGTGCTAAGGAGCTCTGGTAGTGTAGTGGTTATGAATCGGGCTACCAACCACAAGGTTGGCAGTTTGAAACTACCAGCGGTTCCGTGGGAGAAAGATGAGGCATTCTGCTCCCATAAAGATTTACAGCCTTGGAAACCCTATGCAGGGTCACTATGAGTCAGAACCGACTCCATGGTACTTAACAACAACAACAACATTGTGTGGTGCTATTGGATAAGCACTAGACTGCTAACCACAAGGTCGGTGGCTCAAACCAACCATCCGCTCCTCTGAAACCCTATACAGGGTCACTATGAGGTGGAACCTACTTGAGGACACTTAACATCAACAATAACATTAAGCCAAAGCAAGCCTAAAATTGGAATTGACTCCATGGTACTTAACACAACAACAAGGTTAAAGGGTATAACACGGCTTTGTAAGTCTTTTACCTCTTCAATGTTAATTAATCTCACTAGCCAAGAGTAGATTTAACAGAGGAACTGAGTGTTTTATGCAAGTGTGTGCAGGAGGGGGAGATGTGAGCAGGATAGTGGTTGCAAAGGGCACAAATTAATCCCTTGAGGGACAAAGAGGAGGGCGGGTAGTGCTAGAAAGAAATATGAAAGTTACATTTTTCTCTTTGGTTTCCCTATTAATAAATAGCATAATGGACCATGGCACAAATAAAAGACCATCAGGCTGGTAGAAAGATGCATAAGCTTAGTTACTAAGTTGTTAATGCTGTCCAGTCAGTTCCAATTCATAGCCACCCTATACACAGCACAACAAACCACTGTCCAGTTCTGCATCATTGTTGCTACCATTGTGTCGATTCATCTTGATAAGGGACTTCCTCTCTTTTTTTGACCCTCCACTTTTTCACGTGTTAAATCCTTCTCCAGGGACTGGTCTATCCTAATGACAGGTCAAAAGTATGAGAAACAAAGTCTTACCACCCTGCCTTCTAAGGAGCATTCTGTCTGTACTTCTTCCAAGTCAGATTTATTTGGCCATGGTACCTTTATCATTCTTCTCCAACATCATAACTCAAATGCATCAATTCTTCTACAGTCTTCCTTATTCTCCGTCCAACATTCACATGCATATGAGGCTACTGAAAATACCATGGTTTGGGTCAGGCGCACCTTAGTCCTCAAACTGACATCTTTGCTTTTCTAATTAAAGAGGTCTTGTGCAGCAGATTTGCCTAGTGCAATACGTTGTTTGATTTCTTGACTGTGCTTCCATGAGTATTCAAGGTGGATCCAAGCAAAATGTGGTCTTCGACAACTTCAGTCTTTTGAGGGGGTAGTTCATACTTAAGGGCCTTCCAAACCGAGGGGCTCATTTTCCGGCTGTATACATGACAATGTTCTGCTGCTGGTCATAACGTTTTCAGTGGCCAACCATTCAGAATTGGTCCCCCTCTCCTTCCTCCAAGTCTGTCTTAGTCTGCAAGCTCCACTGAAACCTGTCTGCAATGGGTGATCCTACTAGTATTTAAAACACCAATGCCATAACTTCTAACTAACAGTAACACGTTAGTCACCACAGAATGATAAATTGATAGATACCTTGGGGGCAAGCCAAATGTGCCTTTGAATCTCAGTTCTACCTGTTGTGGAAACTTGGCATTATCACTTAACCTATCTCAATCTTACTTTCCTCATCTGTAAAATATGATTTATAACACCTATGGCTCAGGATGCTGCTGTTGTTAGGCATTTGAAGCAATTCTGACTCAGAGAAATCCCAGGTAATGAAGTAAAACTAAAACCATCTCTTAACTTTTCTAGGCTGCAATCTTTATGGCAGCGGTAGGGAACTTTTTTCCTGCCAAAATTTATAGCATCATTCACAGGCCATGCAAAACTATCAACTTAAAAATGAACCTGCTCTAATTTGGTCAAACACTTAATTAAGTCACCCCTAATGTGATGAACTGGAGTCCTGGTGTGGCGCTGTGGGCTAATGCACCAGACTGTAAAGCCGTTTGAACTGCAATTCAAGATCACCAGCTGCTTCTCGGAAACGCTATACAAGGCCGCTATGGGTCAGAACCGACTCAAAAGCAGTTCACAACAACAACAATGTGATGAAGTTCTGGTGTGGCGCTGTGAGTTAATGCACTGTCACTTGGAACTGCAAGATCGGCAGTTTAAGCTCACCAGCTGCTCCTCAGTAAACCCTATACTGGATCGCTATGGGTCGGAACCAACTTGATGGCACTTAACAACAACAGCAATGTGATGGCTGTAACTGCAGTTGCCTTGGCAAGGCCAGACCAAATGATTTCATGGGCATTATGTAGCTTGTGGGTTGGATGTTCCCCACTTCTGCTTTATGGGAATAGATTGCTAGGACTTTCTCCCATTGAGCTGTTGTTGGGTGACTTCCAACTATCCGTATTTTGGTTAACAGTGAAGCACTTAACCATTTTCTCTACTAGTGCTCCTTCAGGCTACTGTGAAAATTAAATGAGAGAGACAGGGTGATATGAATGTTCTAGAATCAGATAGTGATGATGGTTGCATAACCTAGAGAATACATTAAAAACCAGTGAATTGTATACTTTAAAAGAGTGGATTTTATGATAGGTTAATTATATCTCAATTTTAAAAATTAAAGACAACATATACCTAGCAGAATGCCTGACCCAGAGTAAATATTTTAGAAATGATAACTATTTCTGTGAATATTATATATTATAATACTCTCATTGTGTTATGTTATGCTTATCACTTTTATGATGATTATGATGAAAAAGATGAGAATCATTATCTCTAATAGCACAGAAAGCAATCTTGTATCTTAGAAAAATAAGTCTCTGTGAGCACATCAGTCACAAGGAGGAGATGGGCAGGAGGTTTCTGGATACATTCAGATCACAGATGGGATTACTAGGCTAGGAGCTCATTTGGCATCTACAAGAGGCTCTGGGGACTCAGACAGCTGGGTCACCATTCCAGAATGAATTACAACTTCCCCCTTGAGCTCGATCAACACTTCTTTCAGGAGTCTTGGCTTTCTGTGAGCCCAGATGGATACTGGATTATCCTTGACAAATAATGGTAGAACTGCCAAAAGCTACCAACAGTCCCGTCAGTTTGAGACTTGTGGTGGTCTCTCTGTCACATACGTATTTATTAAACACCTATGTAAAGGACTAAAACACAAGACTTATAAAAAACAACAACATATTTAAGAAATTGAGAAACTAAGTTAATTTTTAGAACTTGTAGTTGATGGCAAGTTAAAACTCAGTGGAAAATAATAATGGCTTGAATATAAAGTTTTATTGGCATAATTCCTTTTGAAGTCTGTGGTTTGGGTTTTATGGATTAAAAAAATTTTTTTAAGTTATTAATGTCAGCTCAATTTAAAAGTTTCTTCCTACTTGGGTGCTTCCCATCTGGCAATTTAGAGACAGGCTGACAAATTTGCAAACCAGGTTGGTTAATGCATATGGGTTATAGTTCAAGCGAACAAGAGTAGATTTTGGATGGTCAGGGGCTAGAAACATACAGGTTTTATTTAATAGTATTTCTAAGTCAGGGATCCAGTTGTGGACATTTTGTTTGGTCCACAGTCAGTACTGAAGGGGAGAAGGAAAAGGCTTTGTTGTTGTTAGGCGCCATTGAGTGGGTACCAACTCATAGTGACCCGATGTACAACAGAACGAACCATTGCCCGGTCCTGGGCCAACCTCACAATTGTTGCCACGCTTGAGTCCATTGATGCTGCCACCTTGCCAATCCATCTCGCTGGGGGTCTCCCTCTTTTTCTCTGACCCTCCACCTTACCAAACATGATATCCTCCAGTGATTGGTCCCCCCTGACAATATGTTGGAAGTATGAGAGACGAAGTTTGGCCATCCTGGCCTCCAAGGAACACTCTGGCTGCACTTCTTCCAACACAGATCTGTTGGTTGTATGGGCAGCCCATAGCACCTTCAATATTCTCCTCCAACACCATAACTCAAAAGCATCAATTCATCTACGGTCTTCCTTATTCACTGTCCAGCTTTCACATGAATATGAGGTTATTGAAAATACCATGGCTTGGGTCAGACGTACCTTAGTCCTCAAGCAAGCTGACATCTTTGCTCCTCAACACTTTAAAAAGGTCTTGTGCAGGAGATTTGCCTAATGCAATAATACGTTGTCTGATTTCTTGACTTGCTGCTTCGGTGAATATTGATAGTTGATTCAAGAAGAATGAAGTCCTTGACAACTTCAATCTTTTCTCCATTGATAAGAATACTAAGGCAAAGGCTGTTGTTGTTGTTGTTAAGTGCCGTCGAGTCGGTTCCGACCCATAGCGACCTCGAACAGAGTTTCCGAGGCTGTAAATCTTTACAGGAGAAGAAAGCCTCATCTTTCTCCCGCGGAGCAGCTGGTAGTTTCAAACTGGCTAGCCATCATTAAATGCCATATTTGGTAGTGGTGGTGGTGGTGGTGGTGGTGGTGGTGGTAATGTGTCATGGAGTCAGTTCTAACTCATAGCAACCCTGTATAGGGTTTTTGAGGCTGTAAATCTTTACAGGAACAGAAAGCCTCATCTTTCTCCTGTAGGACAGCTGGTAGTTTCGAACTGCTGACCTTGAGGTTAGCAGCCTGACTCGTAACCACTATGCTACCAGAGCTCCCTTATTTAGCAGTAGTCAATGGCATTAAAATGAACAACAACAAAAACCTAGACATTCTTTTTAATAGAAAAAAAAATTGGTTCAAAACTATTTGGTTATTACCTAATGGATGTTTTGAATGGCCAAAAGTTTTCAAAATGTAGGGTATATGCTTTTCCTTTGGCTTCCCCTGCAGAAACAGATTCTCAGGGTAAAAATAAATGCCACCTGTACTTACATAAAGATGGTGGTAAGCGCTAACAAGTGTACAGAGTTGCTCAAAGTTCAAGAGGGCTGAAAATGAAGTTAGACAAGTACTGTGAGAAAAGTGAATTTATGTTACTTAATTCTCTCAAACCCAACAAATAGCTAAGCTCTGTTCATGCTAACATTTTGGCCACATTCCTACTTCTGTCCATAACTGCAAGAGGAGGTATAGGATGATTAATGAATAAGAACTGATACTCCCTTCTCTTTAATGGTTCCATCATTTATGAAGAGAGGAGTGAAAATGGCTGGAGTGTGACTCCCTTCTGAATGCCTGTTCCCAAGAACTTCACATTCATCCATGTGGTAACTCAAGTAGGTCTTTCCAAACCTTTTTTTCCTCTAAAGTCCTGCTCTAGGTTTATGCCCTCATCAACTACTCCTGCCCATTCCTTCTGCTGTTAGGTGTCATAAAGTGAACTATTTTTTCTGGCTTGTGAGCTAGGTATTATGTATATACTCTTTGGTAAGATTGTATTAACTAAGCATTAATCCAACTGTCAAATGCCCCACAGTCTAGTATGGGAGAGTAATAATAAGAACAATAATAATAGCAATAAAATCAATGGTAGCAGTTGAAGTAGAGGTGGTAATGACTGTTTGCTGAATGCTTATAGTGTGCTAAATGTAATGCATGTAACATAATTAATGTATGCAGTTTTGCATACATTGCCTCATTTAATCCTCAAAACAAACATTATTGGTTGATTTCTCAGTTCATTCATTCATTCATTCATTCATTCATACATTTGTTCAACAAAACCAATCAAGCCAAGGCCTTCTTCTTCTACTGCAAAAGATGTTGAGAAGTTTTACTCATCAAGGTAGGAGTTTTTGTAATCAGACCACTCTTTTAAGACTTGGCTCTACTATTTACTAGGTGTATAAATTTTGCCTATCAATTCTCAACCTGGGGCAGTTTTGCATCCCAGGAAACACATGATTAAGTCTGGAGGCATTTTCTCTTAACTGGAGAGAAGGATGCTATTGGTACTGATTGGATAGGGATGCTTCAAAACCACAATGAAGTATCACTCAGATACCATTAGGATGACTAAGATAAAAACAACAAACCAGAAAGCAACAGGTGTTGGTAAGGATGAAGAGAAATGAGAACCCTTATCCATTGCTAGTGAAAATACAAAAATGGTAAAGTCACTATAGGAAACAGTGTGGCAGTTCCTTAGAAAATGAAAAATAGAACTACAATATGACGCAGCAATTCCACTCCAAAGTATAGCCTCACAACAGAACCAAAAGACTCAGAGGAGAGACTTGTCCATCAATGTTCACTGTAGCTCTATTATTCATAAGAAGCAAAAGGTGGAAACACCTAAATGCCCATGAACAGATAAACAATAAGTTGTACATACACTGGAATACTACCCAGTCAGAAGGATAAATGAAGTCTTGATATATGAATCTAGGAAAAATTGGAAACTGTTAAAAATAAACATCTGTATCTTAGACATTACTGACCTAAATAGGAGCTCTGGTAGCGTAGTGGTTACAAATCAGGCTGCGAACCGCAAAGTCAACAGTTAGAAACTACCAGCTGTTCCACAGGAGAAAAACAAGGCTTTCTGCTCCCGTAAAGATTTGCAGCCTCAGAAACCATGTACAGGGTCACCACGGGTTGCAACCGACTCCACGGCACATAACCACCACTGACCTAAAATGGACTGGTATTGGTATTTTTAAACATCTCAATCACATAGTTTACTATGCCAGGAATGACAAATTGAAGAGGAATGTCATCACATTCATCATCAAAAACAACAAGGTCTATCTGGAAGTACAACGCTGTCTGTAGGATAATATCCATACGTCTATGTTGTTGTTGTTATGTGCCGCGGAGTCGGTTCTGACTCATAGCGAACCTATACAGGGTTTCCAAGGCTGTAAATCGTTATAGGAGCAGAAAGCCTCATCTTTCTCCCGCAGAACAGCTGGTAGTTTCGAACTGCCGACCATGAGATTAGCAGCCCGATTCGTAAGCACTACGCCACCAGAGCTCCCTGCTTATAAGGAAGACCAATTAATACCACTATTACTTAAATGTTTGCATCAACCACTAAATCCAACAATGATAAAATTAAAGACTTCTACCAACTTCTCCAGTTTGAACTTGATCAAACATGCAAACAAGATGTATTGACAATTACTGATGACTGGAATGTAAAGGGTGGAAATAAAACGGAAGGATCAGTAGTTGTAAAATATGGCTGTGGTGGTAGAAATGATGCTGGAGATTCCAAGATAGAATTCTGCAAGACCAATGACTTCTTTATTGTAAATACCTTTTTTAAACAACACCAGATGGAATACTCAGAAATCAAATTGCTACATCTGTGGAAGGAGACAGTGGAAAGCTCCATATCATCAGCCAAAACAAGGCCAGGGTCAGATTTGTGGAACAGACCATCAATTGCTCATATGCAAGTTCAAGCTGAAGCTGAAGAAAATGAAAACAAGTCCACAAGAGCCAAAATATGACCTTGAATATATCCCACCTGAATTTAGAGATCAACTTAAGAACAGATATGATGCATTAGACACTAAAAACCAAAGACCAGAAGATTTGTGGGATGACATCAAGAACACCATACAGGAAGAAAGCAAAATGTCACTAAGAAGACAAGAAAGAAGGAACAGACCAAAATCGATGTCAGAAAGACTCTGAAACTTGCTCTCCAGTGTACAGATGCTAAAAGCAAATGGAAGAAATGAGGACGTACAAGAACTGAACAGAAAACTGGAAAGGTCAGCTTTTGAAGACAATTAGAATATTTTAATGAAATGTGCAAAGACCTGGAGTAAGAAAACCAAAAGGGAAGAACACACTCAGCAATTCTCAAGCTGAGGGAACTGAAGAAAAATATTGAAGTCTCGACTTGCAATATTGAAGGACTCTATGGGCAAAATATTGAATGATGCAGAAAGCATCAAAAGAAGATGGAAAGAATACACAGAGGCACTGTACCAAAAATAAATGGTCAATGTACAACCATTTCAAGAGGTAGCATATGATCAAGAGCCAAGGATACTGAAGGAAGAAGCCCAAGGTGCATTGAAGGCAGTGGCAAAGAATAAGGCACAGAGAATTGATGGAATATAAATTGAAATCTTTCAACAAACTGATGCAGCACTGGAGACACTCACTTATTTATGAAAAGAAATTTGGAAGACTACTACATGGCTAACTGACTGGAAGAGATCCATATTTGTGCTCATTCCAAAGAAGGGTGCTACCCAATAGAATGGAGAAATCATCAGACAATATCATTAATATCACATGCAAGTTAAATCTTGCTAAAGACAATACAAAAATGACCACAACCATACATTGACAGAGAACTTCCAGAAGTTCAAGTTGGATTCAGAAGAGGATGTGGAATGAAGGATATCATTACTGACATCGATTGAATTTGGTTGAAAGGAGAGACTACCAGAAAGATGCTTACATGTGCTTTATTGACTATACAAAGGCTTTTGATTGTGTGAATCATGACAAGCTACGACAACATTGTGGAGAATGAGTATTCTGGAAACTGAATTGTGCTCATGAGGAATCTGTGCATAGACCAAGAGGCAATTGTTCAAACAGAACAAGGGAACACTGAATGGTTTAAAATTAGGAAAGGTGTGTGCTAGGCTTGTATTCTTTTACCTTATTCAATCTATATGCTGAGCAAATAATCCGAGAAACTGGATTATAGGAAGAATTGGATTGGTCAGGAAGACTCTTTAACAACCTGTGATATGCAGATGATACATATCATGAAGAGGACTTAAAATACTTACTGATGAAGATCAAAGAGCATAACCTTCAGTATGGGTTGCATCTCAATGTAAAGAAACAAAAAATCCTCACCACTGGATTAATAAACAACATCCATATAAATGGAGAAAAGATTGACGTTGTCAAAGACTTTATTTTGCTCAGATCTACCATCAACACTCATGGAAGCAGCAGCCAAGAAATCAACCAATGTATTGAATTAGGAAAATCTGCTATATAAGATCTCTTTAAAGTATTGAAGAGCAAAGATGTCAGTACAAGAACTAAGGTGCACCTGACCCAAGCCATGGTATTTTCAATAACGTCATATACACATGAAAGTTGGACAGTGAATAAGGAAGACCACAGAAGAATTGATGCATTTGAGTCATGGTACTGGAGGAGAATATTAAAAGCACCATGGACTTCCAAAAGAATTAATCAGTCTGTGATGGAAGAAGTACAGCCTGAATTCTCCTTGAAGCCAGAAAGGCCAGACTTTGTCTCTCATACTTCCGACATATTATCAGGAGGGACCAGTAAGTCCCTAGAGAAGGATATCATGTTTGGTACAGTGGTGTGTCAGAGAAAAAGAGGAAGACCTCCAACAACGACTAGCACAGTGGCTACAGCAATAGGCTCAGGCTTAGAAATGACTGTGAGGGTTGTATAGGGCCAGGCAGTGTTTCATTCTGTTGTGCATAGGATTGGTATGAGTAGGTGCAGGCTCAATGGCATCAAAAACAACAACATGAATGGAGCTTGAAGACATTATTCTGAGTGGAATAAGGCACTCACAGAGAGATTAATTATATGATGTCACTTATATAAAAAAGCAAGAAAGGTAAATGTATAGAGACTAAAGCTTTATTCGTTGTTACCAGGGATGGGTGGGAGTTGGAAAAGGGAAGATACTGCTTTGGAGTACTGAGTTTCAGTTTAAGGTGTTGGAAAACTTGTACTGATTAAGGGTAAGGTTGCACAGCCAATGAATACAATTGCTGTTGTTAAGTTGTCTACCTATGAAAACTGAATGGGCAAAAGTTCTCTGACAGCTAAATTTACAAAACAACAGGCGTTAGAAAAAAACAAAAACAAAACAGTAGCTGCTGAGGCTGTTTAGGTACAACTAAACATCTCACGGGATTTGGTTTCTTGGTTTGGAAGTTTAGGGCCATGGTTTCATGCGACATCTCAGGTAAATGCATAATAATGGGTTTGTTGTTGTTGTTAAGTACCGTGGAAGTGCAGTCAGTTCCGACTCATAGACTCATAGTGATCCTGCACAGGGTTTCAGAGGCTGTAAATCTTTACGGGAGCAGAAAGCCTCATCTTTCTCCCATGGAACGGCTGGTAGTTTCGAACTGCCTACCTTGAGGTTAGCAGCCCGATTCGTAACCACTACGCTACCAGAGCTCGTTAATAATGGGTTTAGTGTTCTTAAAAGCTTCAAGCTGCCCTTCAAGGTGCAACAGTTGGTCTCTATTCACATGGAGCAACAGAAGAAGCAGCAGCGTCAGGAACAGGAGGAGGAAATGGAATGTGTGGCTAATTGCCTCCATAAACAATTGCCTTTTCTACCATGTTGTTTGTTGTTGTTGTTAAGTGCCGTCGAGTCGGTTCCGACCCATAGCGAGAGGAAATGGATGGTACTAGACTACCATTGCTGAACATTCTCATCAAAGATTCCGTAGAAGAATCCTGATCAAAGGGGGAAACTATAGAACATAATTAAAAATACTTATGGAACCTATCATTTCTGGAGCCACAGAGTTTGGATGAACTGAAACTACTGCACAGAGACAATTTTTAAACCTTAAACCAAAAATACTCTCTGCTATCATCTTCCAAAACCTAACAATAGTTAAGCTTAAATAGCAAAAAAGATATGCCTTCAGCATTATGCTTTTTTGTTGTTATTAGGTACCACTGAGTCAGCTCCAACTCATAGTGACAAAATAATGAAAAACTGCCCAGTTCTGTACCATCCTCACAATTGTTATTATGTTATATGTCATCCTCATTGTTGCTGCCACTGTGTGAATCAATTTCATTGGGGGATCCTCCTCTTTTTCTATGACCCTCCACTTTACCAAGCATGATGTCCTTCCTGACAACGTGTCTGAAGTACAAGAGACGAAGTCTTGCTATTACCACTTCTAAGGAATATTCTGACTGTACCTCTTCCAAGACAGATTCGTTTGTTCTGGCAGACCATAGTATTTTCCATATTCTTCTCCACCACCATAATTTAAAAGCATCAATTCTTCTACGATCTTCCTTATTCATTGTCCAACTTTCACATGCATATGAGGTGACTGAAAATACCATGGCTTGGGCCAGGCGCACCTTAATCCTCAAAGTGACACCTTTGCTCTTCAATACTCTAAAGAGGTCTTTTACAGCAGATTTACCTAATGCACTATGTCATTTGCTTGATTTCTTGACCACTGCTTTAATGAGCACTGACTACAAATCCAAACCCAATGAAGACATGAACTACTTCAATCTCTTTTAAGAATTAGCTATATGAGATCAAATTTACAACAGCAACTGGAAAGTTTAGATGGGAACCTTAGGGGAAAGAACAACCCAAAAAAGGAGGGTGAGAATCATTTCACAACTCAAAGAACATAATAAATGCCAATGAATTTTACATGTAGAAACCATGAAATTGGAACATGTTTTACTATGTGTAGTCTCAACAACAAAATAATTTATTTTTTAAAAAACCAAACTCCTTATTGTTTAGGCCTATTCCCCTTCTGAGACTTAGTAGGATGAAATTGATGGACTAGATGATTCCCTTCTGACTGACATCTATGAGTCAAAGTGTCCTCCTTTTAGAACCTTAATTTTTTTTTTTTTTTTTAAATCAGGTAAATGTTTTCCTTGTGGGGAAAAACAAAGAACCCTTGAGACTTTCATCTTAGAAGCTGGCCCACATGTCCCAGGTTGTGTTTGCTTTTGTATTAGGTTTGTTTCTTCTTCATTGGATTCTCCCATTCCTAAGGGCCAAAGACCGCTATGGTTTGGGCTTCTAGACCCAGGTGGGTCAGTCATCCATGGCTGCCCCTGAGGCCCCAGCAATTCTGAGGACTATACTCTGGACAGTGCTGTGGCTTCTGCTCCAGTCACAGTTTCCTGCCAGGCCTTCTGGGAAGCATTGAGAACTAGCCTTAAAGGTCCCCCTCTGGGACTGGCTGTGTGTGAGAATTGGGCTTCTGAAAAGCAGGGATTTCTCAGGGATGATGAGAAGAGCCCATGCTAATCACTGGGTGGGATCAAGTTCCCTTTAGGAATCTGTGAACTCAGGACAGAGGCCCTTTGGGGGCTTGTCCAACTGTGGGCCTGGGGGTATTTTGTCACTTGGCTGAAAGAAGCCTTGGAGAAAAAAGGGAGGAAAAGGGGCCCTCTGACAGGGACCTTGCAGGCCTCTCCATCTGGCTCCTTATTTTGTAGTGGAGTGGGGTGGCAGAAGACAGGTTTCCATCCTATTCTCAAGAGTTCAGTCTGGAAAGTTAAGACTCAAAGTGGAGTTAGTTTTACTCTAATGCCAATCACTGGAGCCATGGTGCCCAGTTCTGATAACCAGCCCATTTAAACCATTGTGAGACCTTGGGGGTCTGTCTGCTGCTAGCCTCATTGAGTTGCTGTTTCTGTCTGCCTTTAGAGTCTGTGGGAATCATATTAGTATCTATGTGGATACACCAGTTTAGATATATTTTTTAAGTTTGTGGAGGGTCTGAATAGATTTCAAGAATAGTTAAAAGTTGTTCCATGTGAATATTTTCAGCTTTTCTATGTATATTCTGTTAATAATTCTTAAAATGAATTGTAAAGGCCATGCTTAACCTCTGGCTCTCTTCCCTCCCCAAACTTTGTGAAGTTGAAAGCTCTGTTCTTACAGCAAAGAGGCCCTGTCTGGAGAACCTGTTTCAACCTGTCTCTTCTTTTTGTTTGTTTTCTTTTTGTCTCTCTGCAGAAACCTGGCTCCTGAACCCTGGTTACCCCTTATTCCCTTATGGGCCCTATAACATGTTTCTCCACAGTTCCCTCCTTTGCTCATAGCTTTACTGGCATTTCCTCAGCAACCTGTGAAGGGGCAGAAATCATTGACTAGTGTCAACTCTGAAAGCAAACCCAAGGAAAGACGTGGAATGCCAAATCACTACAATGACTTGAGCTGGCACAGACATGCACAAGGATGACCATGGTTTCTTTGATATGGATGATAACCAAATGGGTACCAAGGGATCCAAGGGAACAAGAATTTTTCATTTCACTGCTTTCAGACATTAAAGAGCATATGGCGGCACCAATTGGAGAATGTACTCAATCTCTGTATTTTAGATGTAGAAGTTGTTAAATTCTTATATGTTTTGCTGTGCATATTTTCTACAATAAAAAAAAAATTAAAGAGCAAAACTAAGCTTGTGAAGTTGAGGATCAAAGGTTAGCTAAGTATACACTATGAGCTTGCCCATCACAGCTAGTAATTTAGGATAAGGGTACAATTCTAAAGTACTCTCCCAAGTTTTCCTCTGACCAAGTTTAAAATTTGCCTTAGGTGAAACACTGACTTCCTTCTGTCATAATTCCCCAAACTCCGCCTTTCATTCATAACCCCCACAACAAAATATGTCAAGAAGGAAACAGACACTGTTGCAGAACCCTTTCTCACTGGGCTCCATGGTAACTGTAGGAGCTTTTAGCATTCCATGGAGAACAGCACCTCACAATCCTATTTCTGTTATCAAGACAGGATCACCTCAGTGTTGAGCAGTCCACTTGGTTTTAGGAAGATTCTCTTCCTCAGTGAGGATCCGCAGGGACTAACCAATGAAGACAAGCCTCCACCATCAAAATCGCTTACTTGATTAGGCAAATGAGAGTGGTGAGTGTACATTCAAGGATGGAACCAACCACAAACTGCTGTGAAGTCAATTCTGACACATACAGACTGTGCAGGACAGAGAACTACTCCTTAGGATTTCAGAGAGTATAAATCTTTATAGGCACAGAGAGCTTCATCTTTCTTTCATGGAGCAGTTGGTGAGTTTGAACCCACAACTTTGTGGTTAGCAGCCCATCACTTTACCCACTATGCCACAAGGGAGAGAATCATTTCCCAAATTGGATGTGAGCAACAGAAAATGTGAACTTTCCATCTGTTGTGCTACAGGATTTTGGACATGTCGTTTAACATCTAAAAATTGGTGGTGGTGTTATTAAGTACTGTCGAGTTGGTTCCAACTCATAGCAACCCTGTACAGGGTTTCTGAGAAGCGGTTGGTGAGCTTGAATCACTGAACTTGTAGTTCAAGCTGACCTTGCAGTCTAGTGCATTAACCTGCAGCGCCACACCAGGACTCCTAAAAATAGGAACTCTCATATCTGCTTGCTATGTCTTCTTCCAATCCACCCTGTACAATCCCCATCAAATAAATCTTCCAAACAGAGGCATTTTTAATATTTCAAAAAGTTAGTTTAATCACTCCAGCCCATACTATTTTTCCAAAAGGAATCTTAAAGTTTTCCTTTAGATCGTTTAACTCTCTACCATTCAGGCTTTTAAACAGATTTAGTGTTTGTCTGTATGTCTGTAATGCATTCTCCACAGTGCCTGTACCAACATTTTGCCCCTAGAGTGTTTTCTCAAAATATCTGTTGAGTAGTCTTGAACATCGCACAACTCAATGAGAAAAATTAAGCCCAGAGTATAGGACCTCTATTCTAAAAAGTAAAGGCAGTCATTAAAGAATTGGCATTGTGCCTCTTTTAAAAAAAAATTAATAAACAAATAAAAGCTTTATTGAAAGCAAATATCTGCCAAGCAATCAACATTTTCCCATTGACTTCTACTGTAGTTTAATATTACTTTAATGTTCTTAGAAGAGTTCCATTAATGCAGGTCTTCTCAAAGTAGATACATCCAGTCCTGGGTTATGAATGCCTGACTTGGGAACCACTAATGAGTTGTTCTTGTTGTTGAGTGCCGTCAAATAGATTCCAACTCGTAGTGACCCTGTATAGGGTTTCCGAGGAGTGGCTGGTGAGCTTGAACCACCGACCTTATGGTTCACAGTCCAGTGCTGAGTTTACAGCGCCATACCAGGTGTTCGAACCAAGTCCCATTTACAACAAATTCATCACAATCACCTTCACTTGCTGCCAGCGCTGTTTTACAATCATTGAGAAGGCTGTGAGCCTTTTCTTACGCTAAAGGCAGGCTGAATAAGAAGCATCTGTAACTGTTCCGACTTACCTTCAAATTCGACCTAAAAAGACTTGATACTTAGGAACTGATCTCACTGGTAGCCTGGGGAGTACCTGTACCAAATTAATTCCCTGTTAGATATTTGGTAATTTTGTCTATGTTGTGTTGTATAAGTGCCGTCGAGTCGGTTCCGACCCATAGCGACCCTGTACAGGGTTTCCGAGGGTGTAAATCTTTACGGGAGTAGAAAGCCTCATCTTTCTCCAGCGGAGCGGCTGGTAGTTTCAAACCGCTGACCTTAA
>NW_006408677.1:1727177-1754852 GCF_000296735.1 Chrysochloris asiatica | reverse complement strand
AGAAAGCCTCATCTTTCTCCCGCGGAACAGCTGGTAATTTCCAACTGCTGACTGTCAGGTTAGCAGCCCGATTCATAACCACTACACTACAATGCAGTGAATGTTCATAGAATGAATGGCTATAAAAACTAAGGTGAATCCTCACCAAACTAGGCTTACCTTACCCATGGTTTTATTTCTTTAACCTTAAAGGACAAGAATACTAGGCAAACATTTTGACACTCAGACAAGGATATATCAACAGATGTTATTCACTAGGATTGATTTGTTAATATCTAGTTCCTGTCTAAGGAACCCTGGTGACGCAGTGGTTAAGTGCTCAACTGCTAACTGAAAGATTGGCAGTTCAAAAACCACAAGCTGCTACGTGGGAAAACCACGTAGCAGTCTGCTTCCATAAAGATTTACAGCCTAGGAAACCCTATGGGGGCAATTCTCCTGTGTCCTATAGGGTCACTACGAGTCCGACTTGACAGCAATGGCTTTGGCTTTGGTTTTGGTTTATGTCTTATTAGCAGGTGTTCCTCCATTCACATTAAATCACATCGAGGCATACAGGGATCTCAACTGATTATGGTCATGGAATTAAGAAGCCATTTCACATGGTGGAAAGAATACTGGGGAAGAGAATGGAAGACTTCGGGGGTCAAATCTCAGCCATGCCATTTACAAGCCGTGCTACCTTGGGTAAGTCGCATAATCTCTCTGAAACGGTTTCTTCCAGGATATTCGTACTTGATGTGAGAAAAGAGCATCCCCAGGCATGCTGGGGATGCTATTTGTCACTAATGATGTGCCACAGCACCTGCACACACATGACCATGCCATTCTCCAGGCCACTTAGGATTGGAGCCAACCTCTCAGGCTTGAGATTTTGAGATTTTCCACTTGTTTTGCTGTCTTTCTTCTCCCACCACATGAGATTTCCATTGCTTTATTTTTATATGCAAATACAATTCTCAATCAAGGTGAGGCTCTCTAGTTGGTTGTATGACTATTCTACAGAGGAATCGCTAGAGAACTTGAGACAGCTATTTTTCTCTTATCTGGAGTTCCTTTGCCGCTGCTTGTGAATCCCCATATATTTTCAGTATGATTTTAGACCAGTTGTTTGCATTGCCATTTTTGGTTTAAAAGAGAAAATAAAAAAATCTTAGTGCAAGCTCCCTCAGTATTCATATATTTTGTTAATAATTATGCGAAGTATATATCTCACATAGTAAAGTCTATATAATTATGTAAAGTATATATCCCATAATAAAGTATATATCAGCAGTTCGAAACTACCAGCCGCTCCATGGGAGAAAGATAAGGCTTTCTACTCCCGTAAAGATTTACACCCTCGGAAACTCTGTACAGGGTCGCTATGGGTCAGAACTGACTCAACGGCACTTAACAACATCAACAATATTTTGTATATATATACAATGAAACACATGTACAATATATACATGTACAATATATATACAACGAAACATGTACAATATATATACACATGTACAATATATATACAATGAAACATGTACAATATATATACAATGAAACACATGTACAATTGTATATATATATATATATATATATATATATACACATATATACAATGAAACACATGTACAATAATAGAAAAGGCAAAGGATGCGATAAAAGTAAAATGAATAGAATTTGAAATGTCTAGTTAATTGTGGTATCTAATCATGTCTTTGTTACATGTTTGTTAAGTGCCATCATGTCAGTTCTGACTCATAGCGACCCTGTATAGTGTTTCCAAGGAGCAGCTGGTGAGTCTGAACCGCCAATCTTGTGGTTCAAACTGACTGTGGTCCAGTACTTTATCCCACAGCACCACACCAGGACTTACATTACTAGCTAATATTTCAAAGCACAATATACACTGAGGGCAAGTTTTTTTCATTAATGAGAGTGGTTATAAATTCATATTTCAGAAATTCTTTTCAATTATTCTTGCATTGCTTTTTTTTAACTATTTAGCAGATATAATTAGATGGTCATGGTTTTTATATCATAACAGGGATGAGGAAAAACTCAGCAATGGGTTTGATTTGGGGGGAACTTTTTTCCCAAGGTTTTATTGTGAATTGAGTAATAGTTTACATGGGAGAACATTGGTTTGGCACTCATCCTATCATATTTTGTTTCACTACAATGATTACAATCCCCTCCATGCATCATCAGTTAACAGTATTTGCTTTTTTTCCCCCTCTGTTTTGTTTCTGATGTACTCAAAAACACAAAGAAATATATAATCATTTTAACAACCAAAGGGTACATTCTGCAGCAAGCCTGCCTCCTTGGACCAGCACACAGACTTTCTTTCCATTAATCTAGAGTCCTTAGATGCTCTATTTCTCCATGCTATCATCTCTGCCTCTGTCTCTGGTGTTGCTGCTTCTCTGGTTAGGGTTCCACATTCCGCTCATGCTCTTCTCCCTTGATCATCCTAGAGTCATCTGTTACTGGAATGTAAGTTTAAAAACTTCCCCCCATGTTACAGACTTATGCCTTTACAGTTGTGACAATAGCAATTAGTCCTGATATCAATTACTCACAATCCCCATCTCCTTTCACCAGACCCATCTAGATAAAATGAAAATTATTCAGTGGGGGTTCTACCTTCTTCCACACATTCTGAAACTAAATTCCCTGTTGAAGACTTGTAAGCCAGCCACTTAGTGCCTTTATAGTCCCCCCCCCCCCCCCCACATTTTAGGTAGCCAGTGTCTAAGTTGCCCATCCCTATCAACCCTGTATACCGAGGAGACAGGTTTGATCCTTGATGCGAAGACTCCTTCCTTCTTGGTTGGTATTTTGAGTTACTACATCCATAAGTAGAGGTCAAGTTCATCAAACTGTAGCAATTTACACTTGGTTCTTTTATCAAATTTCTTTATCTTCCTCTAGCCAAGCTCTGGTCATGAAACTGTCGAAGCTAGGTCAAACGGGCACTACCTGCAAGTTTGGGCATCCTTGTGTGTCTCCCTCCACTTCATATCTCAGTGACACTTCACTCTCAGCTCTAGCCTTCCATGACTAGGTCAGTGTCCATGGGCTCAGGAGTTTCCAAGTCTCCTGATTTTGGGGGGATTTTTATGAGAAGTGTGAGCTCTGTCATTTTCATATGCTTATATTATTAATATCATCTTTAATATGTTGTTGCTGTTGTATGTGTTGTCAAGTTGATTCTGACTCATAGTGACCCTGTTCAGGGTTTCTGAGGAGAAGCTGGTGAGTCTGAACCACCAACCTTGCAGTTCAAACGGAACCTGATATTGAGTGCTTAGCCTATGGTGCCATACCAGGATTCCATCTTTATTAAATACAGGACATGGTTTATTTGTGAAAATTCTCTGAAGTCACTTGTCTATTTTATGAGCAGTCACTTAGTTAGAAAGGAGTCCTTGTAGCATAGTAGGTTATGAATAGATCTGTTAACCACAAAGTCAGCAGTTTGAATCCTCCAGCTGCTCCACAGGAGAAAGATGAGGCTTTCTGCTCCCCTAAAGCCAGGGACAGAGCCACCTGGGGAGGGTGCCAGTCACAATACATCTATTACACAGTTGAAAGGCTTAATAATTGTAATCATTATAGGTGAAACTTACCTAGTGCTTACAGTGTACCAGACACTGCTCTCAGAACTTTGTATAAATTGAATCATTTAATCCAGACCTTAATTTGTCTCTTGGCTTTTCTCAATTTAAGTACAAATAGACATTATTAGTATTTCTTTTTACACCCCAGTGGATCAACTTGCATGCCTCCCCCAATTCTGAAGACCACTGAACCAGGCCTTGATATTGAGAATATCTGCACAAGTGGGAATCACAACAACATCTTTCTGATTTGATGCTAGCTGATTGATGACAAAAGACAGGGACTGTAAAAAGGATCAGGCTTACTGGTCAGATAGGACTGATGGAACCCTAAGACTATGACCCTGGATAACCCTGGAACTGAAGTCACCCCTATGGCTCACTGTTCATCCATGTAATAGACAGATCTGTAAAAGTAACAATAACATGAGGGAGGTAGGCACACCATTGAATAGCCAACCATTTGTGGTCAAGAGGGCAACATTTACCCAATGACAAAATACAACTTCAATCTTTTATCCCCTGGTAAGAATGTTGTTTATTGGTCCAGTGGTGAGGATTTTTGTTTTCTTGACATTAAAGATGCAATCCATACCGAAGGCTGTGCTCTTTGATCTTCATCAGTAAGTATTTTAAGTCCTCTTCACTTGCAGCAAGCAAGGTTGTGTCATCTGCATATTGCAGGTTGTTAATGAGTCTTCCTCCAATCCTGATGCCACGGTTTTCATCATAGAACCCAGCTTCTTGGATTATTTGCTCAGCATGCTGGTTGAATAAGTATGGTGAAAGAGTACAACCCTGTCACATACCTTTCCTAATTTTAAACCATTCAGTGTTCCCTTGTTCTGTTCAAACAATTGCTTCTTAGTCTATGTACAGGTTCCTCATGAGCACAATTAAGTGTTCCAGAATACTCATACTTTGTAATGTTGTCCACAGCTTGTCATGATCCAGAGAACTAGAAATGTTGGAGCAAGTAGGAGGGAAGCACGGGGGGAGAAAGGATGAAGCTAGAGAATAAGGAGAGAAAATGGGTAAATAGCCGAAAGAGGAAGAGGGGAGACTTCAGGCAGAGAGACTGTGTCCCATGTTGGCATACATGATGCTCATCTGTCTTGATATCTGCAATCACTGATATACAAGGGGGCTTCAAAAAGTTCATAGAAAAATTATATTTTTTGTTTTCCTTTTTAAGACCTTTTTAAGACCAAAGAGATCAGTTTTCCGATTAACAATTCATATGTATTTGTTTTGTCTCATTGCTTCCAATCCCTCCCTGTGCTTCCCATCCATCATTTCCTAATCCTTCTGAACTTGGTTCTTGGTTAATGCTGCTCTTTTGATCTCAAATGGTTGATTATTCTAAGGCATGGCTACCTCTGTAGTGTAATTGTTCACCTGTGCTGTAGGATAAGCACTGGACTGTGTAAGGTTGGTTTGAACTGCAAGGTCAGAAGTTCAAACTACCAGCAGCTCCTCCAGGGTCACTATAAATTGGAACTGATTGGATGGCACTTAACAACAACAACAAATTGTTGAGCTGAAAATTGAATCATAGGGTGTGGGTTCTTTTCCAGAACTGAAGGGTGACGTAGGGTCTTAGATTCAGGAGTTCCCCTAGTCTCCACCCACCCAATAAGCTAGGTCTTTCTGGTGAAAAGAGAGAGTGAGAAAAGAATCAGAATAACACACCTCTAAGCAATGAAATAAGGAGCTCTGGTAGCGTAGTGGTTACAAATCGGGCTGCGAACCTTAAGGTCAGCGGTTCGAAACTACCAGCCGCTCTGCGGGAGAAAGATGAGGCTTTCTACTCCCGTAAGGATTTACACCCTCCGACTCGATGGCACTTAACAACAAAAACAACAAAGCAATGAAATAGAGTCCTGCTGTGGCGCTGTAGGTTAATGCACCAGACTGCAAAGCCGTTTGAACTGCAAGGTCGGTGGTTCAAGCTCACCAGCTGCTCCTTGGAAACCCTATACAGGGTTGCTATGGGTCGGAACCGACTCAACGGCACTTCACAACAACAACAACAATAACAAGCAGTGAAATGGAGTCCTGGTGTGGCACTGTGGCATAAAACAATGGACCACAAGGTCAGTTTGAATCACAAGGTCAGCAGTTCAAACTCACCAGCTGCTCCTCGGAAACCCTTACAGGCTCACTATGAGTTGGAACTAACTCAACAGCACCTAACAACAACAGAGCAATGAAATAGAGTCCTAGTGTGGTGCCATAGGATAAGCGCTCAACCTCAAGGTCGGTTTGAAACGCAAGGTGGGTGGTTCAAAGTTACCAGCCACTTCTTGAAAACCATTTAGAGGGTCACTATAAGTCAAAACCAACTCAACAGCACTTAACAACAACAGCAATGACCGCCAGAAGCAGTGAAACAAGGAGACTTATGACACAACATTTTAAGCACTGGGCTGCTAACTGAAAGGCTGGTGATTCAAAGCTACCCAGAGGTTCTGTGGGAGAAAGATGTAGCAATGTTCTTCCAAAAAGATTAAAGCCAAGTAAATTCTAGGAGGCATTTCTACTCTGCCACATGGGGTCGCTGTGAGTTGGAATTGACTGCATAGTACCCAACAACAAAAACATTATCCCCGCTGGAAGCGTTTGCAATTTATTCAGGCAATGCAGGGATAGGGCAGTGCTTAGCCTAAAGAGTGTTTCCAAACCTACAACTAACTGTAAGCAGAAGGAGTCTGCAGCAGGGTAGGGGAGTCTGGGCGGTGTGGAGCAATCTCTGTGATTCTCAGTCCATCACCCCATCCAGCTGATCAAGAAGGGACAGCAGTGTGCATTCTTGCAGGAGCACAACTTCAGCTGTCAGGAGCTCGCTGCATCAACAGTATAATAGCCCTAGCCAAGTGACTGATGTCTAATGCAGCTGCCAAGCCCCCACTCCAGAGGTCAGAACACTTGTCAAACATGACCCTCCATATCTCACTGCAACACTCGAAACCCTGCTAAGACACTCTAGGGGCAAGACACTATCATGGTACAGTAACGCACTAGCTAACTCTCATCATCAGAGCTAAGGCGTCCTTTGCAATCAAACAGCCCAAACTTCTCAGTTTACTTATGGGTGACCTGAGACCCTGAGAAGGGAAAGAGCCTCAGCTCAAAGTCACCCAGTTGGCAGTTAGGCATGGTGCCTAGATCTCTGGCTATCTACAGTGGTGCTCTTAACTCCATCATGCTGTCTATTTATCTCCTGCTCCAGATCCTGGTAGGAACCCTGGTTGTTGTTGCTGTCGTTATGTACCATGGAGTGGTTCCGACTCATAGTGACCCTTACACGGTTTCCGAGGTTGTAAATGTTTATGGGAGCAGAAAGCCTCATCTTTTTCCCGCGACACGGCTAGTAGTTTCAAACTGCTGACCTTGCAGTTAGCAGCCCGACTTGTAACCACTATGCTACCAGAGCTTCTTATAATGGTGGTAGTGGTGGTTATGTGTGGTGGAGTTGGCTCTGACTCCTAGCGACCCTGTATAGGGTTTCCGAGGTTGTATGTAAATCTTTACAGTAGCAGAAAGCCTCATCTTTCTCCCGCAGCACGGCTGGTAATTTCGAACTGCTGACTTTAAGGCTAGCAACCGGACTCATAACCACTATGCTACCAGGAGCATAATGTTGTTGTTAAGTACCGTGGAGTCGGTTCCAACTCATAGTGACCATGCACAGGGTTTCCGAGGCTGTACATCTTTACGGGAGCAGAAATTCTCATCTTTCTCCCGTGGAACAGCTGGTAGTTACGAACTGCTGACCTTGAGGTTAGCAGCCCAATTCATAACCACTACGCTACCAGAGCTCCTTGGAACCCTGGTAGCACAGTGCTAATTAAAAGGTATGCAATTCGAACCTACCAGTCACTCCATGAATGAAAGATGTGGCAATCAGCTTCTCTAACATCAACAACCTTGGAAAACCCACTATGCTTTCTTAAAAGTGGGACTGTCTAGAAGGAAATGGAGTTTGGTTTTCCAGCTCCTTGAAGGAGCCCAGATAGCACAGTGGTTAAGCACTCAGCTGTAAACTGAGACATAGATGGTTCCAACACACCAGTGCTTCCACAGGACAAAGACCCAGTTACTATGAGTCTGGATGGACTTGAGACCACAAAATCACCACCACCACTAGCTCTTTGGCTCCTCTCTACCAGAAGCCTCCCTCACTAGCATGGATAATAGGAGTATAGTCAGTAAGTTGCATAATGTTCCAAAATATCAAACAGTATCAGGAGAGCCATGGACATTTGCTAGGCTACAATTGTATTTTGATTCAATACAGAGATACTATGTTTTAACAAGCTCAGCAATTATCCTGGACCTGGAGTTCCAGGGTAGTACAAGCAGTTAAGCGCTCAACAACCAGTAAGTAAAAGGCTGGCTGTTTGAAACCACCCAGAGATGTGTCAGAAGAAAATCTGCCTTTAAAAAGTCTTAGCCTTGAAAACCCTTTGAAGCACATCTCTACTCTGTAACACATGGGGTTGTTACAGGTTGTCATCTACTGGGAAGCAGTTGATATTTTGTTTTTAAATCTTGAACCGAAATGTTGTTGCTGTTAAGTGCTGCTGAGTCGGTTCTGATTGATAGCGACCCTGCATAGGGTTTCTGAGGAGCAACTGGTGGGTTTGAACCACCAACCTAGTGGTTCACATTCCAGAGCTTATCCTACAGCGCCACAACTGACTGCTGTTGTGCTGTGGTGAGGTCCTGTCAAGCTGGTTCTGACCCACAGCAACCCTGTATAGGGTTTCTGAAGAGTAACTAGTGAGCTTAAACTGTCGACCTTATGGTTCAAAGTGACTCTGCAGTCCGGTGCATTAACCCACAGTGCCGGCCACACTAGGACTGTTGTTGTTGTTGTTGTTAAGTGCCATTGAGTCAAATCTGACCCATAGTGACCCTATATAGGGTTTCCAAGGAGCAGCTGGTGAGCTTGAACCACCAACCTTGCAGTTCAAACAGTTCAAACGGCTTTGCAGTCTGGCGCATTAACCCACAGCACCACACCAGGAATCCACACCAGGACTAGCTAAATGCACAAGGGGCCTTTGATTTTCTACCTCCCTCCCCTACTGCCACCCAGTGGTTACTTCACTGCTCACATACTACCTCCCCTTTCCCCTACTCCCCACAAGGAAGTAGAAGGGAAACCCAAGAACATCAACTTTGCTTAAGGTTATGGGTCTTTAAGCAAAAAATTTGTTGGAGGTAACAGCAGGTACAATCAATGCTGAAAAGCAAGGGATTAGCTATGACTCATAATTAGCCACAAATGTCCTCACTTGGATGAACAACAGAGCACTGGTAATAAAACAAAAGCATCTTGCTAAGTTCCTTGCTTTAACTAATGTCCTCTCCTTGCACTGGTCGACGTCACTGTCACAGGATCAAAATGATGAGTAATCACTGCCCTCACTCTTTGCCTTCTTTAAGCAGAAGTGATTATTCCCTAAACAGGAAATTCTCATAGGTGTACCAGAGACCTGGAGGTGGAGAGACAGGGTTGGAACTACATCTAAGCAAAGATGGTTGGCCAGTTGGCCAACCTTTCATAAGACAGTACAGAATGATTACTATAGACCTGGCATTGCCTATGTAGAGTTTAAGATAAATCAGTCTCTGCTCTTTGGGAGTTCATAATAAAGTGTTGTTGTCATTGTTAAGTGCTGTCAAGTCAGTTCCTACTCACAGCGACCCTGTGTAGGGTTTCCGAGCTTGAACCATCAACCTTGCAGTTCAAATCAACCTTGAGGCCGAGTGCTTATCCTATGGCACCACACCAGGACTCTATAATGTTGTTGTTAAGTGTTGCAAGAGTCAATTCCGATCCATAGCAACCCTGTACAGGGTTTCCAAGGAGCAGCTGGTGGGTGAGCTTGAACCATCGACCTTGTGGTTCAAACTGACTTTGCAGTCCAGTGCATTAACCCCCAGTGCCACACCAGAACTCCAGACTCCATAATAGGGAGCAGAAAAATGAACAGACTATTGCAATTCAGCATGACTGAAATGATCAGAAGAGTAGATAATCCAGCCTTGTAAGATGGAAGCAAGTGAGACTGAAACTGGAAAACTTCTCCAGGAGGTAAAGTACGTGTTCTGTGTTAAAAGGATGGACAAGTCAGGAAAGAAAAGGTAGAGCTGGTAGAAAGAGAGTACAGGTATGCATCACGTAGCATCCACAACGCAGTCTGTGAAGTAATACATTATGTGATTTGGACATGGTGGGAATGCCTTCCTTGCCTTACCTAACATGCTTTAAATCTTGTAATACAGTCTCTGCCTTCCCTCCCCACCACTCCCACCAGCTTTCCTGTTCCTCCTGCAGCCATCATTGCAGCCTGGACCACTTAACTGCTGCCAACTCAATTCCAACTCATAACTAACCTGGAACTCATTACAGAACATGGCAGGTTCTGAGAATTTCAAATAGTTTGGTGTATGTATGTATTTTTATTATGTCTTTTTCTTGAAACAGGGGCAGAGAGAGTTCCTAGTGATAAGAAATGATGTCAAATAAACAGTCAAGGGCCAAATTATGGAGGAATTGTTAGTAAGCCTATTGCAGTTAGGATTGTATTCTGAAATTTGTGAGTAGCCATTAAAGGATTTTAAGCAAGAGTGTCATGAGCATATTTATGTTTTCGAAAGATTATGGCAACAGAGCAGTAAATGGATGGGAGAGAGTGAGAATGAACCTGGGAGACCATTATGGAGGCTCTTGTAGTAATCCAGGCAAGAAATGATACAGGTCCTGATTAGTGGAAAGGATATGGAGAAAAGCAGATGGATTTGAGTTCTGTTTAAGAAGAGAAATGGACAGGACTTAATGATGAGTTGGAGGTGGTAATGGGGGAGGAAAAGAGAAGAAGAGAAGGATAATTGCTAGGTTTCTGGCTTGAACAAGTAAGTGCTATACAAAGATCTTTAACATTTATAACTCTAAGGGTGGTAGCTGACATCTTTGTGGTAAATGAAACAACTGTGAGAGAGGTTTACAGTGTGAAGTGTGAGGTGGACAGAACTCTGGGGAATCCCAATAATAGAAAAAAAAAAAAAAAACCCCACAACAAATTAGGATAGAATAGTATTAATCAAGAACAAGGGAACGACAAGTTCCAGGATAGGAGGTGTCTGGGTCTCAGAGAAGTCAAAGACAATAAGGAATAAAAAATGTCCAGTGGATTGGCAACAAGCAAATCAGAGATGGCCAACGTCAGCACAGAGGTTGGGGTAAGAGTAGCCTGCAGTAGGCTGAGTAATGTAGACAAAGAAGCTTAAAGGATTGGCCCCCCAAGTAGGTCATGTACAATATGAGCTTTAACTTGGGATAAGGACAACAGTGTGTGTGATAGTGGCTAGTCAGGGCAGAAATGTACGGGGCTTTTGGAGAGGGATTGCCTAATTCATGGAAAGCCCTCTTTGTAGCCATGGTATACCAGTCAGCTGAAAAAAGGGAATGCCAGAGGAGAGTAAAATTGTTTGCAGAGGAGAGTAAATTCTAGAACAAGTGTTAATGCATCTGGGTTCTGGAATTCATGGGAAACACACTCAGTGACCGTAAAGCAGCAGGATGCAGGCATGAGATAAGGACTTAAGAAACCTGGGCTCAGTTTCACATAAAACTTGAGCTAGCGTCATAAACACTCTAGCCAGGATACAGCTTCCCAAGTCATAAAGCGGAGGCAAACAGCCATTCCCTAGCAGGGCATCCAAACATTCCCTACTGCTTTGGATAATCTTCGATAATGCTCCTTTAGATGGATAATTAGGAACTCACCAAGTTGTATATAAACATCAAAACACTGTTGAAACAGGGGAAACTCCAGATAGACTAAAGGAATGTCAGGTCTAGAACAAAACAAACAGATCGCTTTACTTCCAGACAAACACACACTGATGTGTGTAATGCAGAGATAGCTTTCAAAGCCAGTGAAGATCAATGAGGTGGTGCAAACATCTAAGCACTTCACTACTAACTGAAAAGCTTGTGGTTCGAACCCATGCAGAAGCACCTAAGAAGACATCTGGTGATCTGCTTCTGAAAGGTCTCTGCCCAATGGGGTACAGTTCTACTCTGTATGCATGAGGTTAGAATCGACTGTTTGGCAATTGCAAACAATAATAGGGATGAAAGGAAAGGGATGGAAATACCAGCCTAAAAGGCTTTGTTCAAAGAGCATCTGTCCCCGCAAACAGAGAATCAATCAAAACAACGTTTCTTCCAGATCATAAAACCTACCCCCAATAAAGAAAACAGAAAGTCAGCATTATATCCAAAGCTACTAAATGTTCCCTTTCTTTAACACTGCTAAGTATGTTATTTTAAAAGGTTGACATTCTCCTAAAGTATGCCAAATATAGCTTAGCCACTAACAGGGCGAATCACTTATGAATCTCTTTATTTGTTGCACACAGATAATGATGTAGACCCTGGGAGAAGATGCTTTGGAAAGTACAAAGCAGCGCACCAAAGTTAGGCAAGGAATTTTACCAGGCAGGGCATACATACCCTTAAGAAATTAGTTTGTGGTAACTGAAGCCAAACTGAGTTGGAATCCAGTTTTGCAGAAGGGTTAGGTATTATGTAAATGTTGGCAAAGGAAAGGAGCCTTGTTGATACAGTAAAGTGCCAAGATAGTAGCAAAAAGGTTGGTGGTTCGAACCCACCACTCTGCACCCCCAAAAATGTACAGCTTTAACAAAAGTAAATCCCATTCTATACAGTACTACAATATCAGTAATAACAATAACCTAGGAGCAGATCGATACATAGACACAAAAGGTGAACAAGCGTGGGAAGGAGAATGGGACATACCCACAGTTTGGCAAAGGATACCGCTATATATGTATTTACATATGTCGCAAATATATCCATGGTGGTGTGGTTGTGGTTGCATGCTGTGGAGTCGGATCGAACTCACAGTGAACCTGTATAGGGTTTCCAAGGCTGTAAATCTTTATGAGAGCAGGAAGCCTCATCTTTCTTCCATGGAGTAGCTGGTAGATTCCAACTGCTGACATTTCATTGAGCCCGACTTGTAATCAAGACATGCTAGCAGGTCTCTTTAAATATATCCATGAAATAGTAAAGCATGCAGAGGGAAAATGAAATTTGAAAACTTAGCACTGGTCTGCAAGGTCAATTTGAACCACAAGGTCGGCAGTTCAAACCTCATCAGCCACTCCGCAGAAGCCCTATACATGGTCACTATGAGTCAGAACCGACTTGATAGCACATAACACGTTGAGGTACTGAATCTCTGGGCCTAGGGGCTCAGGACCATAGTGTCTCAGGAGACATCGAGGTCAACTGGCACAAAATAGTTTACATAGAACTTTGGTGAGTAGTGGCTGCAGTCTTATAAACTTGCAAGTGGCCATCTAAGGTGCAGCTTTTGGTCTTTCCTCACTGGAGTAAAGAAGAGCGAAGGAAATTGAAGACACATGAAAACAATTAGTCCAAACCTCAGTCTCCATGACCCTGAGCCCTGAAGAATTAGACCAGAAAAGGATTCACATTAGAAGGTCACGCATGGTGGTGGCGGTGGTCCTGCCTCAACAGTGACCCTGTGTCGGGTTTTTGAGACTGTTCTCTTTATGAGCGCAGAAAGCCTTATCTGTCTCCAGCTGAGCAGCTGGTAGATTCAAACTGCTGACCATGCAGTTACCAGCCCAACTCGTAACCAACTACACTATCAGGGCTCCATAGAGAGTCCTACATAGAGAGGAAGAAAAATGTAGACTACAACTCAAAATCACAAAAATACCAGCCTTACTGGTTTGATAGAGAGTGATGAAACCCCTGAGGTTATGGCCTTTAGTCACCCTTCAGGCCTGGCACTGAACTCATCTCTCCTGGCTTAAATGTCAGCCAAATAATAGACAGGTCTACAGGGTAAACCATTTGATATCCACAGGGCAGCATTCATGCAAGGACAAACAAAGTTCAAAAGTAGGAAGGGACCCCCTCCATACACAGAGTAGATAGGGATGGGCAACTTGGACACTGGCTACCCAAAATGGGGGGAGGGGCTACAAAGGCAAGAAGTGACTGGCTTACAAGCTTTCAAGAGGGAACCTAGATCCAGAGGGCATGGAGGAAGGGAGAATCTCCACTGAGTAGTATCCAGTCTGTCTAGGCGGGGCTGATGCAATGAAATGCGGATGGGTCTCTTGTGATACAACAGTGAATAATTGTTATCCGGACTGATTGTGATGGTTGGATATGTAAAGGTAGATGTTTTGTAGCAAGGAGGGGAGTGATTAACTTTTCAGCCTCAGAGCGGAGGTCCCTGGGACCATCAAGGGAGAAGAGCGGAGAGCGGGACTGTACCCAGAGAAGCAGTGATGGCTGAGATGGAGGCAGAGACGATGATGACGTGAAGAGATGGAGCAGCTGGGGACTTTAGACACAGAGAGGGAGAGGTCTGTGTGCTGACAACCAGGGGGCAGGATTGCATGATATACCCTTTGGTTGGTTGATGATACATGGAGGGAATTGTAACCATAGCAATGAAATGATATATGATAGGATGAATGTAAAACTAATGTTCTCCCATGTAAACTATCATATAATTCACAATAAAACATTAAAAAAAAAGTAGGAAGGGTTACGAAAGGAGAAATATGAATAGGAAGCATAGGGTAGAAGTGGGATGAGTGAAGCTACATAGCGCAGGGAAGCAATGAATCAATGGCATGAAATAAAATGTGTATGAATCATTGAACAGAAAACAGATTTGCCTTGCACATCTTCACCCAATTCACAATAAAGAGTGTATATGTGGCATTGGAAGCCCTATGTGGGAGTTCTACTCTATCCTATAGTGTCACTATGAATTTGAATCAGCTCGACGACCGTGGGTTTGGCAAAGGAAAAGTACACATGGCCTAGCAAGCTGCGTACTTGATGCCTCCCCAAGGCAGGAAGTGAGTCTGCCAAGGGCTGCCGTGTATCTCAGGGATGACCCAATATCCTGTGCCCCTCCCAACTCAGAGAGCTTTGCAAAGAACAGCTTGAAATTCAAATGGGGGCCTCTGCTCAGTTAAGGAAAATAGTCTCAAATCTTTTTGACATCTGCACAAAAGGGGTACTGAGGGGCTGTCCTGCAGAGTCAATAGTGCTGAGGCCCGTTTAAACAATCCTACTTAGCCCCAGGAATAAAAAAGGGGAGGGAAAATGAATAAACAGGGATTGGTAGGGTAGGCAATTTCAAGCATCCACATTCACAAAGAGTTTGCCTCATGGCCACTGGTTGTGGTGGTGTCTGTTGTGCCGTCGAGTGTGCTGCAACAGAACAAAATACTGCCTGGTACTGTGTCATCTTCATAATCATTGATATGTTTGGGCCCATTGTTGCAGCCATGTGTCAATCCACTTCATGTAGGGACTTTCTCTTTTTCATTGACCAGATTCTACTTTACCAAGCATGTCCAAAGTACATAAGATGAGGTCTCACCGTCTTCTTTCTAAGGAGCATCCTGGATGTACTTCTTCTAAGACAGATTTTTTCATTCTTCTGGCAGTCTATGCAACATTCAAAATTCTTTGATCTTCTTCATCCATTGTCCTTGTCTAGCTTTCTCATGCACATGAGTCAACTGAAAATGCCTTGGCTTGGGTCAAATGACATCTCTTGTTTTTGAACACTTAAAGTGGTCCTGTGAAGTAGATTTGCCCAGTGCAATACATTCTTTCCTGACTGCTGCTTCCATGGGCACTGATTTTGGATTCAAGTAAAATGAAATCCTTGACAATGTCAATCCTTTTTTAGTTTATCACGATGTTGCTCATTAGATCACTTGTAAGGATTTTTGTTATTTTTATCCTGAGGTATAATCCATACTGAAGGCTGTAGTTTTTGATCTTCATCTAAGTGCTTCAAGTCCTTAAAAATGTTTATTCCCCTGGTTTTTATGGCCATTTAAAATTTTAAAAGCTACTGTTAAATTGTACCCCCAAAGTATCTATTAAAATTTACACCCCACCAATATTTGCAAGAGAGACCATGCTTCTACACTCAATGGAGTCGTGGTGTGGTGCTGTGGGTTAATGCTCTGGACTGCAAGGTCAGTTTGAACCACAAGATCAGTGGTTCAGGCTTACCAGCCGCTCTTCATAAGCCCTATACAGGGTAACTAACAGTCAAAACTGGCTTGACAGTACTTAATCACAGCAACAAATTACCCTAGTACCTGGCCATTCTAATCCATAGTATCTATGCTAAAGATGAGAGCATGGAGGTCTACATGAGGATTTCTACTGTAGTATTGCTATTTTATAAAAATTGGCAACAACCTACGTGTTCATAGAAAGGGTAATCACTGAATTCAGCTATGGGGTAGATGAAATGATCTTCAGAACGTATTAAGTGGTGTGTGTGTGTGGGGGGGGTGTCATAAAATAAATGTTTCTGATTCTGTTTTGAAAAAGAAAACCAAAAATTGAAACTCTTTTTATGCATAAGTGTACATGTCTCTGATATGCATGGGAAAATATCAGGGGACAATAGAAGGAATTAGAGAGTATCAATGTAAACTTTTGCTTTGTCTGTACAGCTTACAATTGTTGAAGATTGGATTCATGTATTTATTGCAGACTTATTTTTTTTCCTAAGGTATTACATAGTTATAGATCAGAGACAAGCACATAGGGTTTGGTGGCTACATTGAATATATAATTTCCCTGGAAGGTATGAATGGGTAAGTAAATAGGTGAGGAATCCAAAGACCTAGATAGTACCCTGGCATCTGTCTTCAGATGATTGTGCAACCCTAGGAAGTCATTTTCCTTCTGAGTCTGTTCCCTCTGTACCATCAATGGATGAGATGCTCATGAAAGTACCCTCTTTTCCTGATATTTTACGATTCTTTAATGATCTTTCATATTCCTTTTTGATGAGGAGATAGCTTTTTATTCTCTTCCCTCAAATTCAGACATAGTTTGACATTTTGCTTTAGACTAAGTGGGAGATAATGAAAGAGCAGGTGGCGTGGTCATTCTTGTGCTCATTTGGCTGTACGTTGAAAGCTTTGGTTGACCTACTCAGACCACTGTCCTGTGACAGCGGAAGCTCTTAGGCTTGTTTGTGGGTGGTTAGAGTACAAACAGTGCTGGAAGTCAGAAGATCTGAATTTTATAGGGTAGCCATAAATTCGGAAAACAGATGCTATTGTATTTATTTATTTATTTACAGATTGAACTCCCTTGAATATTTCTGGTTATACAAAAGATTCTGGTTTATTCAGTGAAAATGAGAAATGCAAATTATCTGGGATGCTGTAGCACATACGCATACATGGCGATTTCTGGAAATGCTATATCAATGCGCTGTGTTAATTGCAATTTTGTACAGCAATCTGAACTGCACTGCTAACGAGACGAATCATTGACTATATTACACAATGTTAACAAGGTTGCCACATGTGTTAGTGTAAATCTGTAAAACATTGTCTTCATGTCTGTACTTTCTTGATTCTATCACAAACAATAGGGTGATTTTAGACAAGTCACAACCCTAGGTAATAAGTGGACCCCCTGTTTTCCAGTGTGGTAATGGAAGAATCAAGTGAGTTAGGAAAATATACACATATATGTAAGTATAACATAATCTGGTTCTATAGAACCAGATTGGGGAACTCCTTTAGATGAAACCATGAGAAAACCTTGACATAAAGTCAATAAAGGTAACCTCCTCCCGGTCCCTCAGAGACATTGCGTAGCCTAGTTTGGCTGTTCTATAATTCATTAGTAAAGGTCTGTTAACAGGTCCTCATCACTTTGCTTGTTCCATTGAGGTCATGAGAGTAAATTCTAAGTGGTCTAAGTCTAAAGAAAACATACACAGTTCAGATAACAGCCCCTGTGACGATCTGTCTTTCAACAATGAAAAAAACAACTTACTCTTGCCCCTTTCTCAGGAAAGCATTTACAACTCCCACTGCAGTCTTGGCCTTCACATGGCTTTCCATAGGACTTCTTCTCCCCCTATTTATAGGGAAAAAAAGGAAAAAAAAAAAAAAAGTAAATCATATGAACCAAGAAGCAATCTTGTCCTAGGTAATATACCCCATAGCAAGACTCCTCTTTACCGAGTGGCTTAAGGATCACATTTAATGGTGGCTTGACTCAGATGAAAGAAACAGTCCTCTTCAACTAGTTCCCCTTTTAAGGTCATGTCTGTCTACACCTCACCAAATAGACAATTCAGTTTGGAAACTGTGATTCAGGGACCACCTGTTGTTAGAATTTCTAGTCATAAATAGAGGAGAATTCTTTAGGGGAGGCTGGAAAAAGATCTTAGCTATACCCCTTCATGAAAGCCAGTGCCCAGTGACATGCATTTGCACTCATTGAGAAAGCAATAACCGTAGTAGAAAACTTGAGAGACATTCAAGTACTAGGAATGCCTACCTCCAAAGCCTTGACCTCAAATCCTTATGCCTTTTGTGTTTTCTAAGTTCTCTGCCTACCTCAAAAGTAAGGAAACTGGCATCTAACCCTGCCCACCTTGGGGGTAAAAAGCAAAACATAAATTCTAACTCTATCTGTAACAAGAACTTTATCTCTGGGATGGATTTAGTATCATTGAATTTTTTTTTTTTTTCCCAAAAGAGAAAGGCATATTTATGAGCCACCCTCACACTTAATCATCCTTGCCTTTTTGTATTGTGAGCCTTTTCCTAAATCCCAGGGAGCTCTGTACAGTTCTCAGATGGTCTCTTATCTCTTTAGACACTCCCCAAAGCACTTTATCACCACAACACTTCAGTAATAAGGGAGTGATGGCAGAGCTATGACAAAATATTGCTATTTTAGATTCCAAACACCTTCCTGATATGAGATATTTTATCTCTCTTATATGCCTTTGACATGGTAAGTGCTATTGTACATTTTCCAGTTTGCCCTCCCATTTTTTTGGTATACAAGAAAGACATGTTTTCATAAGGGTAAGATCAAGAGGTGCTTTGGGAGAATGAAGCTGGGCGCTGGTATAGAATACAGAACAAAGAAACTGAGCAGCATTGTAGTCAACCGAATGAACTATGTGGTCACCTTTGTCTAATCATGCCAAGTACTATATTTCTTGTGATTATGGATGGTTTGCATTTGCATTGCTTTACATTTCTGTATGTTTCCACACAGTTGTCAGTGAGCACGTATAATTTTAAGAAGCAAAAATACGACATGTTATTAACTTTTAAATGTCACCCTCTTCAAGGGCAAGGACTCAACAGGCCAAAGTGAAAGTGGCATATGTTGGGAGCTGTAGTTTGGTTCCAAAAGCCAGTGACTGTTTATGTGTCAGTCAACTTTGCCTACATCTTTAGCGTAGAGCAGTTCTACTCTGCACAGCGGGAGTTGCATTCAGCTCAATGGCAAAGACAACCAATAATAACAACAGCATGGAGCAAGGAGGTTCAAGGCAGGAAAGAAATCCCAGTCCCAGAACTGAACAAAAATATAAGGAGAAGATAAGATTTCTTAGGAACTCAGCAAAAGGAGGCAAAGATACCCAGCTGAAAAACAGGAAGCCATCACTGTCCTCTAACACCCAGGAAAAGTAACCAAAGAAGCCCATTGGCTACAAGGCAATTTCCTGTAACTCCAACCCTGGCAGTTGCCCCAGGAGTTTTCGATTACAAAGAGGTGGAAGGAATGGAGGAGTGGCTTCCAGGGAACAGGCCAAGACTAGGTAGGCCCTGAGGCAGCCTCTGCTCTATGCTGGCTGCTGTAAAGACACTCCACCCTCTGCTTGACCAGGTCATGTCATGTCACTGGTGTCAATTCCGCCCTAGAATGCCCTCTCTCTCCTCCTTTAGAAATCCAACGGCTCCTTACACTCTTAGAAATTAAAACTGGAAATTGCCTTCGAAGTCAATTCCAACTCATAGCCTCCCTAGAGGACAGAGTAGAACTGGCTCATTGTGTTTCCAAGGCTGTAGATCTTTACAAAAGCAAACTGCCACATTTTTAGCCCTCATAGTGACCAGTGGATTCAAACCACCCACCTTTTAGTTAGCAGCAGGGGGCTTTAACCACTGTTCTGCCAGGCCTCCTTTAGAAATGGGAGATCAGCTACTCCAGGAGTTCTTAACTCCAGCAGACCAGTACACCATTTTTTAACCACAATTTTTATTATTCTGAAAAGAAGTATATAGGAAACCTTTCTACTAAAGATGTAAGCAATAATCTAAAAAGCACATATTCTGCCCTAATTGCACCACAAGGGAAAACAAACGAAAAGTCAGGTAGATTGAAGCAATATGTAATTCAATATGTAAATACTCATTAGAAGGTGTAAAGAAACAGGCAGAGGCTTGCAGGACAGCCTTCTGATACTGAATGACACAGGGATGTAATATTTGAGACTCAAATACCACGAATGGAGTTGCTATTAGTAAGGTGATTCTCTGAAATGGTGACTAAGTCACAGGAACGCTCTGGGGACAAGGGACGGGAAGGAGTACAAACTTCATCTATTTATTGGGTAGTACTGGTTGGTGCTGTTGGATCAGCACTGGACTGCGAACCCACAGGATCGGCAGTTCAAAACTACCAGCTGCACCTCAGACTCAATGGCACTAAACAACAACTTTATCAGTACTCCTTGGAAACTTTATAACAGCAGGAGTTGTTGTTAGTGTTAAGTGCCATCCAATCAGTGCCCACCCTGTAGCAACCCTGTATGGGGTTTCCAAGGAGCAGCTGGTAAACTTGAACAACTGGCCTTGTCATTCAAAACGACTTTGCAGTCCAGTGCATTCACCCATAGCGCTATACCAGGACTCTATAGCAGGGGTAGGGAGCTTTTTTTTTTTTTTTTGCCAAGGGCCAATTGGATATTTATAATAGCACTTAATATAAAATTTATGCTGCAATGAAAAATCTCCCAATTTATTGAATTTCTAGTCCCTCCTGTGGTTGCCTTGGCAGGGCCAGACCAAATGATTTCACGGGCTTATACAACCTGTGGGCCCAACATTCCTGAGTCAGAACTGACTTGACAGTGCTTAACAACAATCAGTACTAATAAAACCATGCAAACATTCATTTCAATATGGAAAATGGGGCTCTGCTACAGACGTATAATTACAAATAGAGTTTTCACTGCTATGAAAGTCCTAGTGCCGTCAAGTGTATTACAACTCATAGCAACCTAGAAGACAGAGTAGAACTGCCCATAAGGCTTCCGAGATCGTAAATCTTTACAGAAACAGATTACCTTATCTTACTTCCACAGACTGATTGGTGAATTTGAACCACAGTCCTTGTGGTTAGCAGTGTACTGCTTAGCCCACTGTACCACCAGGGCACCTTTAGAATGTCCAGAAGTTTTACATGTAGGGCAGGAAGCAGAACAATTTCTAGTATATAGAACATTTGTCATTCCTGGCTCCCATCAATAAGGTAGGTTTGAACTACAAAGTGGGTGGTTCAAATCCACTGGCCACTCCATCACCGAGTTGACATCACTTAACAACAACAACAGTCAATTAAGTGCCCTCCAATTTTAATTGTGACAAATAAAAATGCCCTATTTTCCAAAGTACCCCTGGGGAAAGTCTACTTCTGTTAAGAAACACTGGTCTAATCTAAACACCTTGCTTTCCAGGAGAGAAGACTATCCCATGGCTTAGTCGAAGTTTCCTCTTTCATGAATGCGCCAGCTTGGAGAGAAAAGCTATAGCACTCGCCCTACATCCCATTCATTAGGCAGATGTCACACATTATTGCGGGAAAGCCCTTGCATAGCTGAACATTAGTCCTTGCATAGCTGAGAGTTATGCTGTCTAATTGAGAACAGGGTCTGTCTTCTCAATTACACAGTAAGGCCTACAAGAAGAAGGTCAACCTAGATTTACCTTTTTTATATATCCCCACAGTGATAAAGAGGCAGCCTATCCTGGTGTGGCACTGTGGGTTAATGTGCTGGACTGCAAGGTCGGATTGAACCTCAAGGTCGGCAGTTTAAGCTCATCAGCTAGCTGCTCCTCAGAAACCCTATAGAGGTCAGCATGCTCTAGCCACCACCTGAAGCAATCAATACACCTTAGTTATGTCTATAGCCAAGTTCTAATATTTCTTGGTGTGATGACCTGAAGTAAGTAACTTCATCTTTTTGATACTTAATTTTCCCATTTGTAAAATGGGGATGGCAATAGTATATACAGTATAGGACTTGACGATTAAGACAGAGCATGTAAACATAGTATCTGGCTTACATAGCAAGCATTCAGTGTCAGCTATTATTATTATTATTATCATGGTAATATCAATGACACTAGACTACTCAGAATTTCTGGGTTTCTCTGGAGCTGATAATCACATAGTATGTATTGGTATGGCTATACCAGTTGTCTATGGTTGGTGTCCATTCTGATTTGTCAATGTCCAAAAGAATGGATTGCTAATTGTTTTTAATATCTCCTCTAGCTCAAATCTATCCCTTAGCTGATGCTGGATCCTTTGTCTAGAATAACTTTTTATTCCCCTTTACTCATTCACTACAATCGGAACTTCTACTCATAAACCCAGTTCAAACATTGTCTTTGTGGTGAAGATGCTGAAAAACTTCCTCCTCTCAACAATTTCAGAAAGGTGTTCTTAAATCACTCGTCTCTGCTGATGGTGCTTCTTTGTCATGTTTTCTCAATTGATTTTACAGTACCACCAGAATGGGGACTGGAATTTGCCTTATTTCTCTCCACAGGCATACATACATAGGCATCCAATCAAGGGCTAGAAAATAATTGTTGTCAGAATACTGGAGAGTTACGAGTGTTAGGTCAGCTCCACCTAAAATTTTGCCTCTTCCCTTGGTTTCCTGAAATAAAGGCCTATATCATAGTGTCCCTTCCTAGTGAATCTGTTTTTCCACGCATCACCAGTGCTTTCTAGCAGGTATGACACAAAAGGTAACCCAGGAAGAGAGAGATGAGTTGTAAGAGAGGCTCAGGGGAAATGACAGAATGGTTTGTAAAGGTCTCTATGAGCATTCTCTCCAGAAACTTGGGTCACAGCGGGCTGGTTGTGCAATATTTTATTTTAACCATTCATTCAAAAAATATTTAGTAAGCACCTACTATGTGAGCCCTGGTGTGGCTCTGTAGGATAAGCATTGAACTGCTAACTATAAGGTTGGTAGTTTAGACCCACTCAGAAACCCGACAGAGGGTCACTATTAGTCGGAACTTAATCGAGGGCACACCACCACCATAACAATGTGCTAGGAAAGGAACTCTGGTAGTACAGTGGGTTAAGCATTGGGCTGGTAATTGAAATGCCAGCGTTTCAAACCTACTAGAGGCTCCAGAAGAAAGATGAGGCAGTTGGCTTCCCATAAAGATTTACAGTCTCCGAAACCCTAGAGAACAGTTCTACTCTGTCTTATGTTGTTGTTGTGATGTGCCGTGGAGTCGGTCCTGACCCATAGTGACCCTGTACATGGTTTCTGAGGCTGTATATCTTTATGGGAGCAGAAAGCCTCATCTTTCTCCCACAGAACAGCTGGTAGTTTCGAACTGCTGACCTTGCGGTTCGCAGCCCGATTCGTAACCACTATGCTACCAGAGTCTTACAGGGTCACTGTAAATCAGAATCAACTCAGTGGCGTGGGTTTTGGTTTTATGTACTGGGTAAGGAGCTCTAGTGTCACAGTAGTTAAGTACTCAACGTCTAACTGAAAGGCCAGCGGTTCAAATTCCACAGGAGAAAGATGTGGCAGTATGCTTCTGGAAAGACTGGAGATTGTACGCCATCGAGTTAGTTCTGACTCATCAAGTGACCCTGTATAAGGTTTCAGAGGCTGTAAATCACTAGGAGAGCAGAAAGTCTCATCTTTTTCCCAGAGAGCATCCGGGAGATCTATGCTATCAGGCCGTGCAAACACTATGAATCAGTGCTACTCTGTCCTCTACAGTCAAAACAAGTTGAAATAGTCTCAACAGCAATGGGTATATGCTAGGTACTGTAATCGACATGGAGGATACCATACAGACTTAACTGAAGCAAAGTCTCTACTAGCATGGTATTTGCAATCTGGTGGGTGGGGGAGGAGACAGGCAGCAAACAAAAAAGTACATGGGGACTTTAAAAAGCTTGTGGAATTAAGATGGAATTAAAAGATAATGGAATTTTCCCGTGGACTATTTGAAGCATTCTCATATTATGTATTTATTTTTCAGCTGATAATAGGTGTTAAAGGAGCTCTGGTAGCGTAGTGGTTACGAATCGGGCTGCGAACCTTAAGGTCAGCGGTTCGAAACTACCAGTTGCTCCGCGGGAGAAAGATGAGGCTTTCTACTCCCGTAAAGATTTACACCCTCGGAAATCCTGTACAGGGTCGCTATGGGTCGGAACCGACTCGACAGCACATAACAACAACAACAACAACATAGAAGAAAATATGCAGAATAAAGGCTATAGGAAGTTTTAAGAGCCAGGTTGTTACTTATATAGGAAAGTTAGGGAAGCCCTTGTATAAAAGGTCACTTCTATGCAGAGAAAAAGAAGCTCTCGTAGCATAGTTGTTACGAGTCAGGCTGCTAACCTCAAGGTCAGCAGTTCGAAACTACCAGTGGTTCCATGAGAGAAAGCTGAGGCTCTCTTCTCCCGTAAAGATTTACAGCCTCGGAAACCCCATGCAGGACTGCTATGAGTCAAAACCAACTCCATGGCACCTAACCACCACCACCACGCAGAGAAATATAGTTCTCAAGGTGCATAATTTGGCATCATTTGGAGATTTGTTTGAAATGCAAATTATTCTCCCACCCTCATGAGATGAACTAAATAATAAACCCTGGAAATGAGACCAAGTGGTTTGTGTCTTAACAAACCCTTCAGGGGATCCTGATGCACACAGTAAGCTTGAGAAATACTACTGCGAAAATAAGGGAACAAACTGTTTTGACATCTGGAGAAAGTGTTCCAGGCAAGGGAATGGCAAGTGCAAAGATAGTAAAAAGAAATAACATACTTGGTATACTTTGAATGAATAGCAAAGAGGCTAGAATTGAGAGAATGGGCAGATAAGAGGAATGGGTAGATGATGAGGTCAGAGATGTACTTAGGATCAGATCACATAAGATTTTATAGATCATGGTAAGATTTCTGGGGGGAAACATTGAAGGGTTTTTGAACACAAGCATGACACCAACTAATTTACTTTTAAAGAAAGAATCAATGTAGCTGCTGCTCAATGTGAATTGTAGTGGGACAAGGGTAGAAGTAGGTAGATCACCTAGAAGTCTACTGTGGCAATACTGCAGAAGGATGGTGGTAGGTAGCTTGGACTAGAGGAGCATTTTCAGAGACTGAGTATGTTTTGGAAGTAGAGCTACCAGGTCTCGTTGATAGATTAGATGTGAAGTGTGACTGAAAGAGTCACAGATAATTCCAAGATTTCTACACTAAGCAATAAGAATAATGAAATGGATGTTCATTCAGATGGAAAAAAATGTTGGACGAGCTAGTAAGGAGGGTGCCCCAGGAATTCTGACTTGACTTACTAAGTAAGGATCAGATGTCACTAGACATCTAGGGAAAAGTTGAGTAGCTATCTGGCTATCTGGCAGTATGGAATTTAAGAGAGATGGCTGATTACAGGCATGCATATGCTACATTTAGAAAATATGCCTTTGGTGATGGAAACGATGCCGGAGATTGCATGATACAATTTGGTAGGATCTATGCTTTCTTCATTGCAAGTGACCTCACCAGACAGAATAGACAGGAATCAAATTGAATACATCTGTGGGAAGAGACAATACAGAAGGAAGCTCAGTATCATCAGCCAAAATAAGATCAGGAGCCTAATGTGGTACAGATCAACAAACACTCAGATGCAACTGTAGACAGAACCTGAAGAAAATTTAAACAATTTCAAAAGAGCCAAAATACAGCTGAGCATATTTTTAAGTGTCTTGATCAAGTTGGCTCCAACTCATAGTGACCCTGTATAGGATTTCCTAGAAGTCACTGGTAGGTTTGAACTGCCAGCCCTTTGGTTAGTAGGCCAGTGCTGACACGACAGTACCAAACCAGGACTCCATAACTGAGTATGTTGTTATGTGCCATGGAGTTGGTTCCGACTCATAGCGACCCTGTACAGGGTTTCCGAGGCTGTAAATCTTTATGGGAGCAGAAAGCCTCATCTTTTTCCCGCGGAACAGCTAGTAGTTTCAAACTGCTGACCTTGCGGTTCACAGCCTGATTTGCAACCACTATGCTACCAGAGCTCCTTATAACAGAATATATTCCACCTGAATTAGGAGACCATTTCAAGAATAGAATTTATGCATTAGATACCAATGACCAGAAGAGTTGTGGAATGACAAGAAGAACGTCATACAATAAAACAACAGCAATGAAGAAATTGGCAAGAAAATGTACAAACAAAATGAACTCAGCACAGAAAATTGTGTAACAAAGAAACCAGCAGCACCACACACACACACACATACACGACACTGTAATCAATTCATACCTATCGATAATTACACTGAACATCAATGGATTAAATGTACCACTCAAGAGACAGAGAGTAACAGAATGGATAAGAAAACAAGGTCCTTCAATAGGCTGTGTACAAGAGACATACCTTAGACACAAACACAAAAATAGAGTAAAAAATCAAAGGATGAAAAAACGTATCAAGCTAATCAAAATTAAAAATGAGCAGGAGTGGCAATGTTAATTTCTGATAAAACCAACTTTAAGGCAAAAACCAGCATAAGAGACCAAGAAGGACATTATTTCATGATTAAAGGGTCAATTGAACAAGAGGACAAAACCACAATAAATATCTATGCTCCCAATGAAAAAGCCTTAAAATATATAAATCAAACTCAATAGATTTGAGAAAAAGAAATAGACAACTCTACAATAATAGATTTTAATGCACCATTTTTGATAAAGGACATAACTAGAAAGAAACTCAACAAAGACACAGAATAACTAAACAACACAATCAACTGACTTGACCTCATGGACTTTTACAGAGTACTCAGCCCAACAGCAGCACAATAAACATTCCAGTGCACATGAAGCATTCTCCAGAACAGACCATGTGTTAGGCCACAAAGCAAGTCTCATTAAATTTTTAAAAATAAAAATTCTACACAACATCTTTGCAGATCACAATGGTATACCATTAGAAACCAATAATAGGAAGATGACGGGGAAAAAAATCATATACTTGGAAACTGAATAACACCCTGCTTAAAAGCTACTGGGTATTACAACAACAACAACAACAAATTCCTTTAATCAAATGAGAATGAAAACACAACATACCAAAACCTTTGGGACACAGCAAAAGCAGTGCTTAGAGGACAATATATAGCAACTAAAGGATACATTCAAAGGGAGAAAGAACCAAAATCAATACATTAATACATTTCTAACAATTAGAAAAAGAGTAGCAAAGTTAGCCTATACTCACCAGAAGAAAAGAAATAATAAAGTTAGAGAAGAAGTAAATGAAATATAAAATAGAAAAACAATAGAAGGAATAAAAAGACAAGAAGCTAGTTCTTTGAAAGGATTAAAATGATTGACAAACCATTGGCACATCAAACAAAAGAAGGACAAGGTGCAAATAATATGCATATAAAACTATATGGGTGAAATCACAACAGAATAAATGAAATAAAAAGGATAACAGAATACTATGAATAATTGTACTTCAACAAATTTGAAAATCTAGAAGAAATGAACAAATGTCTAGAAAAAGATAACCTACCTAAATGAACACATAATGAAGTTGAAAACTTGAACAGATGTATAACAAAAGATGAAGCTGATCAGGTTATTTTTAAACTCCTACCACAAAAATGTCCAGGCCCAGATGGCTTTACTGGTGTAGTCTACCAAAAATTCAGAGAAGAACTAACACCATTTCTATTTAAACTCTCCCAGAACATAGAAAAAGGATGAAAAATTCCCCAATACATTTTATGAAGTAAGCATTACCCTGATACCAAAACTAGACAAAGACATAACATATTCCTCATGAACATAGATGAATAAATTCTCAAC